>NC_057948.1:13104146-13404146 GCF_018555375.3 Anguilla rostrata
TCAAACTAATGCTAGAGTGTTCACAGACAGCGGCCCCGATAAGCAGAGCCTATGCTTCGGGCGCTACCACCCCGCGCGATTTTACACGAATATTTCCAACCCTGACTTTAAGCCGCCGACCGGAAAAAAATGCAGCCGGCTAACGCTTTCAACATTCAATAGCTCCCAGACAATAGGGCCTAGGACCATCAAACCACTGCTAGAGTGTTCACAGACAGCGGCCCCGAGAAGCAGAGCCTATGTTTCGGGCGCTACCACCCCGCCCGATTTTACACGAATATTTCAAACAGTGACTTTAAGCCGCCGATCGGAAAAAAATGCAGCCGGCTAACGCTTTCAAAGTTCAATAGCTCCCAGACAATAGGGCCTAGGACCATCAAACCACTGCTAGAGTGTTCACAGACAGCGGCCCCGAGAAGCAGAGCCTATGCTTCGGGCGCTACGACCCCGCGCGATTTTACACGAATATTTCCAACCCTGACTTTAAGCCGCCGACCGGAAAAAATGCACCCGGCTAACGCTTTCAAAGTTCAATAGCTCCCAGACAATGTGCGCATTGGAAAGTCGCGATTCTAAGGTTTCTGTCAATATTTTTGTTGCGTCTGTATGATAACAGGACGTGAAGTTAATCATCCAAATAGAAACGAAAGTTAATTTCATCTTGTCGAGCTCCGCCGGCGGAGCTCTCGACCCGAGAGGGTAAACTGACTTGACTGAAGTAGCCCTAGGTAGCTTCAATGATGGAGCATAAAGTTATCAACGTGCACTTGTACGTCCGTTTAATGAAGATACAGCACTTTCATGTGGTCAAGTTGTAGTGTGAAACTGCAAATAATTCATAAGTGACTATGAAATAATGTAAACAAATATGAAATACAATGAAGTATGAGCAGAAATAATTCCTAAAAACATTGATGAATTAATCTACTCACAAACAAAGCTTCTCCGAGGATCACACAGGCAGATGGAACAAGATTAAAGGAGGTCTTGAATCATGCTGTTCTTTAGCTTGTGTTACAGTGAAAATTCTTCTTCTTTGGTGTTTTACAGCAGTTGGCATCCTTTTTAATTGCATTACTGCCGCCTCCTGGATCAAACAGGGAAAGAGGGAAAATGGCTGCTCTTATAATGTGACTAGCATTCAATGTGACTTTAAACAACCAATGAGAAGGCAAACATCTGAAATAACAGGAAAAATGGCATTCACATAATAGCCTATAGAAGGTGCTAGAAACACTTAAACAGAGTGAATGAAAGTAACATTACACAAACAATGGCCACGGGATGCACAGCCTATGCTTTGGGCATTATTACACAAATATTTTCATCTGTGACTTTAAGCTGCCATTCGGACAAAAATGCAGCCGGCAAACGCTTTCAAAATTCAATAGCTCCCAGACAATAGGGCCTAGGACCATCAAACCACTGCTAGAGTGTTCACAGACAGCGGCCCCGAGACGCAGAGCCTATGCTTCAGGCGTTTCCACCCCGCACGATTTTACACGAATATTTCCAACTATGACTTTAAGTTTCCATTTGGAAAAAAAGCAGCTGGCAAACACTTTCAAGTTCAACAGCTCCTAGAGAATAGGGCCTAGCACCTTCAAACCACTTTTAAATTGTTCGCTAACAATGGCCACAGTATTTCAATTTATTTTTGAAGAAGCACTCTTAACTGACTTGACTGAAGTAGCCCTAGGTAGCTTCAATGATGAAGGAGCATAAAGTAAGTTATCAACGTGCACTTGTACGTCCGTTTAATGAAAATACAGCACTTTCATGTGGTCAAGTTGTTGTAGTGTGAAACTGCAAATAATTCATAAGTGACTATGAAATAATGTAAACAAATATTATGAAATACAATGAAGTATGAGCAGAAATAATTCCTAAAAACATTGATGAATTAATCTACTCACAAACAAAGCTTCCCCAAGGATCACACAGGCAGATGGAACAAGATTAAAGGAGGTCTTGAATCATTCTGTTCTTTAGCTTGTGCTACAGTGAAAATTCTTCTTCTTTGGTGTTTTACAGCTGTTGGCATCCTTTTTAATTGCATTACTGCCTCCTTCTGGATCAAACAGGGAAAGAGGGAAATGGCTACTCTTATAATGTGACAAGCAATCAATGTGACTTCAAACAACCAATGAGAAGGCAAACATCCCGAACGGCTGCAGAAGAATATTTCAATTCCAGGTGATTAAATTGATAAAAATCAATAAATTCAAAAGTAACCATATATAATCATTGTTGGTAACCCGTTGTATATAAGTGGAATAAACCCCTCTGGGCTGTCCCAGTTATTAGAAAATAATGTAGGCTACTTCGGTGGTAGTATGGGGTTACTGAAGAAATCATAGGACAGATGGACCGACGACAACGTCGCTTTTTCATACGTCAGTGGGCTAATTTTCCTTATCTTTGCGGGACTTTAGACCGCGGTGGCAACGCAGACAACAATGGGCTGAAGGAACCTTTTAGTTCCTCACCCAAAAAACAAAACAAAAAAAAAAAACACAAAGACCCCAGGCAGGTATGAAGGATTCCTTAAGAGGGAGAATTATTTGGAATCCAATGTTTATTATGATTGTAGCATTTTTTATTTTGTTGCTTGAAGTGTTCATTGATTGTTTATTATTATTATTATTATTATTATTATTATAATCACCAATTCCATTTTTGTTATATGTGTATGTTTTATGCTTGTTATCAAGCACGTGTTAGAGTCTGTTATTCGATATATATATTTCTTAATTTATCTTGTCTGGGATTATAACTCAAAGATTATGGGTTCCATTACCAGCTGGAGTGATGCTGTTGTACCTTTGAACATCTGCTAAATTCCAAAGTACAGTGAGATGTCATGGGAAAACAATATCCTTCCATTTTAATAAAATTTCTTAGATAAAAAAGTTTAAATTTTATTTCCAAAAAGATTAGTGTAAAACTTGTTTTCTGCACCCTCCCTTTGCAAGGATAACACCACTGAGTTGTCTTCCATAGTGTTTTATGAGATTGGTGAATAATAGGGGATGTTTGACCATTCCTTAGTACAGTACCTTTTAAAATCTTTTGGTCTGCACTTGTGGCCTGTCCTCTTCCGTTCAAAACACTAATCTTAATCATATTAAAATCTGCTGCATAAGATGCCCATTATAAATCAGTCATTTTGTGTTCAGTTCTTGGTTGATTTGAGGAGCATGCTTGGGATGACTGTCTTGCTGAAAGTGTAACAGCAATGTTTGCACTTCCTGGCAAAGGGAATACTAGGCTTTTGGCCTAAACGTCTTGGCTTACTGAGTTTATGATTCCATTAAACTTAACAAGAACCCTGGACCAATATATGCAAATCAGCTCATAATATCAAAGATCCACCACCAAGATTTCACTATAGATATGACATGCGTTTCAATATACTGTAAGCATCTTTTTTCAAATGCCGAGCCCATCTTTAGTGTTTCTGGCCAAAAAGGTCAATTTTGGCCTGACCGTAACACAAAGTTCCAATCAAAGTTTCAGTGCTACAATGGTCCAGCACCACATACAGGGGAGATCGATTGAGTTCAATAAAGTAGGAAGCCTGAAACCTCACCATGAAGAATACTCATCAGCACTTTGAAGAAAAATTACTTTGCGGGAATGCTTTGATCTTTAATGTGTAATACTCATCTTTTTAATTTTTTCTATTTTATCACTGAATTTTTATCATGGTGTGTTTAGTGTAACCATTTGTTTTAATTATGATTTTTACTCATTTAAATGTCCCAAAACTGTTTAAGTCCAATCAGCTGTTTGGCCAATGACGTATCTGCCTCTACTGATACAGATAATTGTAATGTAAACATTTTCATGTTTTCATTTTATGCAATCATTTTCCACACAAAATTAGTAATTGTATGAAAAATACCTGCTGTGTTGGGGCAGATCAGGGGAGGTTTCTTTGTCCTTTGTGTGAAGACAGTCCTTTAAAGTGGAACAAAGAGATCTAAGTGAAAGCATGAATTGCAAATGAGAAAAGGAAGTTTGTAGTGAGAATAAGGAAAGACTTTTTCATGATAATGACGCTGAAATCCACAGTGTCAACCATTAACGACAGCAGCTGGAGTAAGGAAGTGTGTTAGTACTTATGATTAAATGGTGTAATGATTAAAAACCTCTCAAACCACTGACCTAATCCGAGATTTTTCAGCAGTGATTACAAAAAGGCTGTAGTGAGTGAATAGTCATGATCATGATTATTATTAACATAATTAATGTTTGTTTTAAAGGTGGTAAATCTGTACCACTAATGGGATTTACTGTGAAGTGATAATGGAATAGAGAAGTTCTTGAATCTTGTAAACACGATTAACCTCCACAAGAGGGTGCTATTGACCAAATATAGTGGACAAATAAACATGTTCAGTACATTGGAATTCAGAGACTATAAGTGAAAAGAATTGGTACATGAAAATTAATTAAAATATTGAACAGAAACAATTTGATGAGATACATCATATTCAAGTCAGCAGAGTGTGTCTGATTTTCATCTGTAGTAATCAGATTTTTATCTGATTTTTATTATTCCTAATAGTCATTTGTTTTTAAAATGTTTCTTATGTGGAATCCATAATGTTATAAGTGGCAATGTCCCAGAATTCAATACTTTGACAATAACAAGTCTTTTTTTTTTTTTTTTTTTACAGTGTGTAGTCTGATGTTGGCATTGATTGTCATTATATATAAATGGGTTTGTTTTTGCATCCAAAATCTGATCAGGTTTTGGGTGAATATTTGTACCATGGTTTGTCACCAGTAGTCTCATTTTTTAAACTAGCCATGAATATCTTCCCATTCCATTTTATACCATCAATAATATATTCCAGGCACAGCTAGGGCCTGCAGTTAGTCCACCTCGTTATGTATCAAAAACCATCAATATTCATCTTAAATGGTCTTATAATTACTGTCCATTTTCACTATCCAAATGTCAGTGTATCAATTTAGCTGTTTAAAAGATTTTAATATTTGTGTATAAAACATTTTTTCAAGAGCTTGAGAAATATTACCAGTTCAAATTGATTTGGCTGTGTTTTTAATTCCTTAGAGCATGTTAAAGAACGTACGTACCAAATATTGATATGACATCCTGATTTTTTTATTTTAGTAACCACAAAATTGATTTTTCATTTTAAATAAAGTGCTTGCTAATACAGGTTGTGGTTGGTTGATTGTTTTGGTATTGATGACCTTTTTCTGCCATATTTCATTTTGTGGTCAATGGATAATGCATTGCACTTTGACGTTTGGCCCCAAACAGTGCCTTCTAACATTATTAAAATACAACACAGTGCAGTGAGGGCAGTCTATGAAGTGCAGTTTCATGCCTCTGATGCACTGTACAATTGGCTCCCTCTTTTCAGTGAATGGGGGAAATATATTAAGTTCAATGATTCTTCAGTATTTTATCATGGTAATTTTTGCATATTGATATACATCAGCAAGTGGGGAGTTATCAGCCTAGAGCTCTTTGCTGTGTTTTTAGTAAGACATCCAACATAATTTACATAAGCACAGAAGAAGCGCGGTGAGTGGTATCTTTGGTAAATGCAAGAATATAAAATGGATATATGTGGGCATAAAATATAAACAGCCTTTAAACAACCTTTTTCTTCACTCATTTTCATCGAGGGATAATTCTATAATTATTATGACCTGATTCTTTCTCATTTTTTCTCTCTCTTTGTACAGACAGAAACAGACAGATGGATAGATAGTCAGTCAGTCAGTCCAGGACCAGTTAGCCTTCTATCATGGTGAACTGCTGTTGGTCCGGTGGCAATTTTCTATTCTAAGCAAAAGTCAGTGTCATCATACACTACCGAATTGAGTTATTGGTGATTTAACACTTTCCCAAAAACCATTCTTAGCACAATAACTGCAGCCAAGCCCAGAGAGGATGTGGCCGATAGTGTGGATATGCAGTCTGGGAGGATTGAATATGGCTGCTGCCAGTATCTTACATATCTTTCCCAGAACAGATAGCACCAGCCATACAGTTCTACTTCATTTTTACACTGCAGATGATAACCAGATGAAGTAGGGTTTTATTTCAGATTTATTTCCATAACTAGAAGAGTGCACTCAGTAGAGTGCAGATCTCTGCCCGGCCTGTTAGCTCTGCTGATGCAACAATAGAGGCTACACAATCAATGCAACCAGAGCTAACGTTGACGTTATGGTCTGGCACTTTTGTTTCAAAATCTGGACAGGAACAATTCCAAAAGACCAGTGATGTAAAATATCAATTTCAATGGGAAAATGCCAATAACAAAATTGCCACAGATTCAAACATCAACATATCCCATTAGTTGGCGGATTATTTTGTTTGCATTTTAATGTTAAAATTGACATTTTACATTGCTGGTCTTTCATTCCAAACGGAAGCAGTTGTAGATCACTTGCGGCCCCTACCAGTCGGTTAGGAGGAGTGAGAAGTTAGCACTCAATATATTTCAATGGACAACAATGATGGAAATGAATTCAAATAAAATACTTGTCGTTGTCGTTTGCAAAATGTTCGAGAATTCAGGTCCTTGCCCTGCTGTCAGCATGCACAACAAGTATTAGGCTGATGGGCCTAGTAGTTTACGAGATTAGCTGCAGACAGATACACAAATACACACACGCACACACACACATGACCAAACACATAATCCCCTCCAGGCTCTCGCCTGGCGGAGATAAAAATGGAATGGCCTGTCTTCTTTATATTCTGTATTAAAAACAGCAACAAAAAAATCTATATTTTAACATGCAGTTTCAGTGGAATTAGTAGAAAGGGAAAACAGTTTGATCATTAAGGGCTGCCCTTCTGCCTTTCTGTTTTATCACAGCTATGCTGCAAACTGTTAAACATATAAAATATTAATGTGTACATTTCCTGTGAAGCTCTGAGCCGTCTTTACAATTACTAAGGGTTCTTTCTATGTTCACATTTTGTCCCATGAGGTCCCAAAAGGTAGCATTAATGTCCTGATCTTGAAAATACAGTCCAGTCTCCAGCCATCATGGGTAGGGAGGGACTCCGTTCCCACAGAACGTCAAAAGCAATTCTCACCATAGATGTAAAGCCAGTTGGCAGACGTGGAAAGCCGGAGAGTGCACAGCTGTGCGAGAGTTCGCCTGAGTTTTTGTGTTTTACTGATACCTCTAACCCACTGACACTTTATGGTGCTTTAAAAATGTATGTTTTTCACTGCAGGGCCACTCCATTTTGCCTGGGAGCGAGCGCCACTGAGGTAAATAAAATGCATCACTGTGTCTCAGGGAGCAGCGAGCTGCCAAACCACTGCTGTTACTGGAGATCAGAGAGCTTTCCTGGGACACATAAAAACCAACAGTGCAGAAGCAGACGAGCATCAGTAACTGTTCATAGCAGGGACACCTTTCCATCTGCCGTGAGGAGCCAGGCTTTCTGCTGGGCCTCAAAATGGAAGGAGCCCTATATACCTGCCCCTCATGCATTTAGGACATTCCTTGTGTGGCTGATGGGGAAGAATTCACTATTTTACAATGAATTACAATAAAGAACGAAGATTACTGGCTTCATATTTATATTTTCTATATTTTAATTTTGTGTATTCCACTGTCAGTCGTCAGAGTCACAGTGCTGAATTCCATCGGCCGTAGTTATAGTAAAATATCTCTCAACAGGAATGTTTTATACAAACCACATTAGCATTGAAATAATGTTCACTTTCAGACGGCAGTTTAACACAAAAATTAAAGATCATTCAATGGGTGTTATGATATACTTAAAAATATATATAGAGACTACAAAGGGAATATGTAAAATATGAAAACATAACATTCCCACAATACAAAACAATTAATGTAATCAACAATTCATTTGGCTGCGATGGTAACATCGATAGATTCTGTCCAGAACGTAAACAGGTCAGGCATTCTTTATGGTATGAAGAAATTTTCCTGCAATGTTACCACTAGCTATCCAGCTAGGGTTGCCAAATGTCAGTTTTTTGACCGGAATGTCAGGTTTTATGCCTTTAACATCTTATGGGCAGCTAGTGGACATTGTATATCTGAAGGCTGGGAAATCACCTTAACTTGTTTTGAATGGTAACCATGGAAACAGAAAACACACAGGATTGACACAAACCAGTGCAATGATTTTGGGTTAACTGCAGGATTGTGCTGCTTTTACATTAATCAAGCCAACGCAAGTACCAGAATCCCCCCCCCACAATTCATGAGGCCCCTATAGTGGGTGGTACACACAACTGGATTATTATGGAATTTATGACACACTGCACTATGTGTAACATTACATTACATTACATTACAGGCATTTAGCAGACGCTCTTATCCAGAGCGACTTACACAACTTTTTACATAGCACTTTACATTGTATCCATTTATACAGCTGGATATATACTGAAGCAATGCAGGTTAAGTACCTTGCTCAAGGGTACAACGGCAGTGTCCTTACCCGGGAATCGAACCTGCGACCTTTCGGTTACAAGCGCAGTTCCTTACCCACTGTGCCACACTCCGTCCTACATGCACAAATACAGTGAATTGTATTGGATACATAATTAGCATATCGAAAATAAGTCATTTTATGCAAATGGAGCTCAATACAGTGCATGTCCATCTCACAAAGATCATTTAAAATAACCACTTGCAATAAGCACAGAATTTAAAGGATGATCCGAAACCAGTAATATGCATAATTCATTTAAAAACTGTGCAATGTGTAAGCTTGTTAATGACCATGGTAGCTGTCATAGTTGCAAGAGGAAGATACCACTATCATGTTGTGTGTGCAAGACAGCAGTTCTGCAAGTATATACAATTCTAGAATTGCTTGAGGACAAAGATGAACCTGCCACCTGTAATTGGTTTTCTGTTATAACTTAAGCAGACTATTTCATCTTTCTGAGACAGATAGAAAGATATCTCCAATATTCATGTTATTTTAATAAAAAGCATTCAGTTGAAATAATGGTCTTGTTCTATGAATTCAGACAATGAGTTATTCCAAGAAATTCAAGAGATCCATTTGCTGGTCATTCAACCAAGCTTGAATGTGGTTCAGTGTTTCATTTATTTCGCTTTATTTGTGCATTATTACTTCATTCAAAATAATCAATTGTAAAATTAAAGCAAGTTTCAAATTCATGCTGCATTTGGAGATAATTTGACACCCGAATATCTGGATCTGACAGCTTTGATTTTGAAGTGTTTCGCTCTCAAAAACACTGCTGCAACTGAGTGTTACTTACAAAGTAAAGTAGTCTTGATGACTGTTCATGTTTCTTTTTTGAAGTTATGTAGTGTTAGTGTACAGTGAAGTGCTACCACAGTCCTGACACAGGGCTGGTAACTCCAGCATCAGCCTGTCAAAGCCTGTTTAGCAGTGCTGGAATGGCTGCGTCCTTTACAGGGGTGTCGAATGTTAACCTGACATCCTATTCCCCAGTAATAATCCATTACACTCCAGCTGTGTTAGCAGCAATGAATTTTAAAGGTTCTATTCCCACCATTCATAAGTGGTGAAAAGGCACATGATTTATCTCTTTATCTTCTGTAATGGAATTACCCTTGCGTCTGTGCTAATGCTGTTTAAAAGCATGATTTGTTCCAGGTAATTACAAGGGCTAATAAAAGAGCATTCTGAAACAGCTGCAGAATATTGTGTATGATAAGACCTGATGCCCTCATCAGAGGTGCTATAAAAATGAAATCTGCTTAATCTGCAATGTGGTTATGGATTACTGTATCTCTACACACTGCAAACCCAGTGTAGACTCCTTCCTGCTGAAAAGTTCTTATTTCCCATAAGAATAATAATCACACAGTGCAGAGGTGTTGGATGTTGAGGATGTTGAAAGCCAAGGCCATATTTTTGTGAGTGTTTCAGGGTTTTAATGGACAGGTGGTATTTCAGAGAATGTGACTATGAGGGCATAATTTCAACTTTATCTAACCGGGGTGGCCCAGTGGCGTGGGTATATACGGTACTGTGCACACTCTCATCTCTCTTATCAGTAGATATATAAAGCATGTTGCCAGGACACTCATATCACATGCTTACCATTCAAGCCAGCTTCCTGCCTTGTTCACAGAACAACAAAAAAATCTGTGGCATTCTGCAGATGTATATCCAGGAGAGAGAAAGGGACAACAAAGCCTCATTACAGTATTAAAGTGTTTATTAGAGAGGAAAAAGCTAAAACTATGAAAATGATTCAAAGTAGCAACAGCAATATTGCTTGTGTGTGTGTGAGCGGGAGAGATAGCATATCAAGTGTTTGAATGATTGGGCCACACACCTCCTCCACAGGGAATCTGAGATTTGAGTGGAGTTTGGCCAGCATGAGGCCAGTTTATGTGATGAGCTTGCAGAGATTCTGTTCCCTTTAATGAAGAACAGAGAGAAACAGAGCCTCAACTCTGCCACCAAACCAGGCTATGTCAGATGGGGAATACAGAACACAGACAATACATGCTAAAGGAGAGGAGGCTAAGTAATGGTGTTCTCTTAGTCTTTGTTGTTCCAGTGTGTGTCGCGTTGAAGATGACGTCACGGCACTTTTATGCGGCGTTGCTATAAAGACCAGCTACATTGACGGGGGTACTATCTGCAGTGGAAAACGAAGTACCTGGTACCAAAAGCGAGTAGAGTCGAGTCGAGTTGAGTCGAGTTGAGCCGGTACCATGCAGTGGAACAGCGGCTTAAGGTAACTGAGCCTAACCAGCCCTTTGCTCTCAGACATTTAATTCTCAGCTTAGAATGATGGCTTTTTTGTTATGCTTTCCCCTCCCCTTTTCTCACCATTCTGGAATGACCAATCAATGTTCATGCTCCAACCTTCTTTGCAACCTCTGTTGTTGCATGTACTGTTCTATGAAAGGTGTGATGCTAGCTGCTGTTTATCGCGCAGCAGTGCACTAGTCAGGCTTGCACAGACAGGAGTGGGAGAAAGGCACTTCGTGTGCAGCTCAGCAGACAAACTGAAATCCTTCTGTACCTGAGTGACATGGGAGGCAGTTTGTGAGCTTCCCTGCTGAGAATCCTTTTCAAGCATATGTCAATTTTGAATGTCAATCACTCAAAAGAAGATTTTAAAGTGGCTAGGATACAACTCACACAGTTTTCAATCAATTTATCATTGGTAATTGTCATTTTAATAGGTAATTGTAACCTTAATTGGCTCTAAAACTGTTACATCTTTATGGATTTAAATATGTAAAAAATCAATTTGTCATTGTCATTTTAATAGGTAATTGTAACCATAATTGGCTCAAGAACTGTTACATTTCTATAGATTTTAATAAGTGAAAGTGGAGATATTATGGAATTCTGTGGAAAGAGTGTGATTCTACGGCCTTTACGCAGACTGTATCCATCAGGAATTCAGTGGGGATTGTGTATGCTCTACCAATCAGGCACTAAGCAAGACAAACAGATGAGTATCAGGTTCAAGACCAAGTTATACATCAATGTCAGTATGTGCTGCAGTGGAATAACCACACAGAACCCTTCCACTTCCATTTCGTAAGCCTTATTTTATCACTGTCTAAGGAGACGTGAAAAAAGAGTGATAGAACAGTGTGGGCTGAACTGAAACAGAATGCTTATTTTTGGTGGGTTTGGACCTGCCTGTCTGTAAGAATATTGTGAAGTCTACTTCTGTAGATATTTATTTCTGTTATGTGGAGAATCCTGTGGCAAACATAATTTGGAATTGTCTTTTTTTCACCAGCACATGGAATCTGTCAATAAATCAATCAAAATTTATTTATAAAGCACATTTCCGACAGTGGGTGCGACTCAATGTGCTGGGTGCAACTGAATGTGCTGTTACTTTGCAACGAACTTGTAAGTAACAGCCAAGCATGTGACTAACATTGTATTCAATTGTATTCTTGAATAGATTTCAGATGCTCAGAAATTTCAGATGTTGATTTTTTTGAACTGCCAGCAAGAGGAGCTGTTGTCCCTTTTGAGAAATGAAAGCCATGATCCACTACCTCAGTGCACAAACTTGTATGTTCAATTACATTTACATGAGTGATGTTAATGCAAATTAGGACACTCCAAGACATGCTGGGTATCATTTATAATCTTAAATATTTTACAAGCAGATAAATGGTTGTCTCCTGAAGCATTTGTGTTCACATGAGCAGTCATAACAAATGGCTATTAGCAGCATCCCCTGGGATTCTCTGATAACATGTAAAAGTGTATTCCCAAGGTGTCTCTGCATTTCAAGATATGAATATTACAAGGCAAGCAATGGACTATGGAAGAGAATTTGAAGATGCATATCGTTAAATATGTTACATGCCAAACCTATACAGTATTGCTGCTGTTTTTTTATGCTGTTTCTGGCGATCTCCTGGTAAATTTCCAGGTAAACAGCATGCAGTAGACTTAGGAAACTGTGTTGGTACTCTGCTATTTCCCCTTGATGAAAAGCACTTTGAACTGATTCTCAAGCATAGCTGGCAGGTGGGGGTTCAGGGCTCAGAGAGGGGCGGGGTTCAGGGCTCAGTGAGCGGGGCGGGGTTCAGGGCTCAGTGAGCGGGGCGGGTTCAGGGCTCAGTGAGGGGGCGGGTTCAGGGCTCAGTGAGGGGGGCGGGGTTCAAGGCTCAGTGAGCGGGGCGGGGTTCAGGGCTCAGTGAGGGGGGCGGGGTTCAGGGCTCAGTGAGCGGGGCGGGGTTCAGGGCTCAGAGAGGGGCGGGATTCAGGGCATTTACTCATACTTTTTGATGATCCTTAACAAATAATTATGTTTACACTTGAAATAGTAAATTTCACTTTATGAAGCCTCCAATTATGCAGAGTACGAGTTTATGCATATTTTACACCCACCAGTCACCAGACCATATAGCATTTAGGAAAGCCAAAGACAATTTTACATCCTACAGGCTACACAGTATGACTGGAGAGCCAGAGGCCCTACCCTACAGCCAACACAGGACACAGTCAGTAGTACAGTACTTGAGTAGTGTCCCACACTACATGTGGAGAGGTGCGTCTCTCACTGATCTGACCTTTAGCTGTTATCCTGTGTATGTTGGCAGCAAGGCGTGGTATGATCTTGGTAAGTCATTCAGGTAAGATTTGGGTCTCTCTTTGAAAAAAAATAAATTTGCAAACCATAGATTCCACAAAAGCAGAAAATGTGTTGATTCACCCAGGGGCTGCCTGTGCTTTGAAGCAGTGATGGAAAGCATGGAAAGTACAGGTCAGAAAGATGACACCAGTTTGTTTCATCACTGCCTTCAGTCGATGAGCCTGCACTCATCTTTCCATTCTGCCCGCACAAGGTTGTCTGTGGGACTTGCTTGCTTTAATCACGCTCTCCCCGTTGGCCTGTAGACTTGCTTTTGTACTTTCTGAGGCTGTGTGCCACTGCTCTAACCAAAGGCCTGTCTCCTCTGGAGCTCAACAAAGTTATTTCTAAATAGGAGAAAGAAAAAATGGAGAGACTCTGTAGACTTGCATTGCATGATGGGACCATGGAGGACATTTCAGAGCCTACACAGGTAGAGCAGAATTAATCACACAGTTCAGTGCACACATTATGTAAATGCAACCTATTAAGAAACTAAACCTTAAAACCAATGATCTCACATTGTTCTTTTGTAATCAAAAAAAGTTGTTTGCCTCTGTTTGTTTTCAGCGTGGCTCGTGTAGACACAAGAATGTACGGGAAATAATCTCCATAATCTCCACCCTCCATTTTGTCTAGAGAAGCTAGTTTTGTGGAGAACAGATCTTATTAGTCTGTCTGTTTAGTATGCTTCACATCAGCAGATCGCACTTTTCAGTTTCTTGTGTAGTATGTATTGCTATTATACCAGATAAGAATGCGTAAACAAACAAGGGGTATGTAGAGTTGAAATAAATCTGAAATTTCTTATAAGTGCCATTGTCACGTGCTGGCAGGATGAAAATTGAGCCACATCAAATGGTGCTCCTATTTTATCTATTAATTCAGATTATGATGAGTTTTTTTGTTATAGATTGCTGTCATCTGTTTTTATTTTGGTTCTCAGTTAACATAGTTAACTTGCCTTAGTGCTTTAGTGATACTACATATACACACTTCTGGTCCAGGAATGTTGTTCGCCTAGTCTGGCACGATCGCTCATTTAAAGGTGATTGCACGTATTCTCTCTGACAATTGCAAAGTTCTCTGGATGAGTGCTTCTGTTTAATGAATGTAGAGCAGTCTAATACACAGAGTAATCTGTAAAGAGAAGCAGCCTTGTCTATAGGTGACAGGATTGAACTGAAATTCTCCTGTTTGATGACAAGTGGTTTCCAGATGACCTGTGGTGTCTCTGGTGTTCTCCCTCTCAGTGAACAAAGTGAAAGCAAGTTAACACAGCTTAATACATACTTTTTCAGCCCATGACATAAATGTAAATTTACCATTTTCTATGTAAAGACTGCTTTCATCGCTGGAGAAAATAACTTCTGTTGTCAGTTTTTCTAGCCTTCACGGAGGACTGAGTGCACAGTGTGATTCAGAAACAACGTTGATGGGCTCTCTGAATGAAAAGCATGAAACCAGAAAAAGTATTTGCTTTGACTTTGTGATCACATGAGCATATCAAGGTATGAGGCTGTGTTGTTATTTCAGAATGATGGATGAGATTTTTTTTCCTATTTGTGTCTGGAAGATTTCAGCCTATTCTGGGAGCACTGACAAACAACAGTAATTAACACCCTTATTTACCCTAATGTCTAGCACAGCAAGTCTGCTCGCGAAACCTACATCAAACTCCCAGCAATAATGGAGTGCCAACGGCATTTCACGGAGACCTGTCAGGTACATTCCAGACAGCTGCACTGAGGCATACTAGCTCTGTTCCACAGGTGATTGCAATCGGCTTCCCTTTTATAGATTGCCTGGATACTTATCTACAGTAAACAAACTGATTGGTCAAAACTAAACAAATCGACACAGTGTGTAGTTAACAGACAGATAGCCAAGCTCTATTGATGCTGAGAATGCGACCCATTTTCAGTGGCAAGGCTGGAAGATTGTGTGTGGGCTCCTGTGAGACAGGGATAAATGCGTCATGATAAACATCTACTGTGTGACTGAAACTGGTGGATATTGCTGCTTACATGTTTTCAAGGCTTCATAAGTGGAAGTGGATTTTACCAGTGATGAACAGGTTACTCTGCTAGGGCAGAGACAGCCACTGTGGAAGTAGATTGTTATAGCTATCACTGCAAGGCTGTTGCAAATACTGACATTAATCTCAGACATTGTAAAGCTTGGATTACTGATGTGTTTAGACGGAAATCAGTGTGAGAAAGACACATGTGCAGCTCAACAGCCAGACCTGCGGGTGCCTGATCAACCAGCAGAGGTTGCTAGTGAGCAATGAGATGCTCCAATCCTTGGGCAACCCGAGAGCCAACTGCGTGTTGCCCTGCATGGATGCTGGCCACAGTTGGCACTGGCACGGTTCACTTTACAAACAGACCTTGAAGCTATACCGTGCATATTAATATACCACTGTATGCTGCATATTCAGGAATATGTTCCAGTATGTTTTGCCTTGGTGCAATCACTGAATTATTCAGAGCAGAATTTCTTTGATGAGAGGACTTTGCTGATTTGTTCCAGTGTAACTGATATATCAGCTGACCAAGGTAGACAAAGAATGATGCTTAATTTTTGGTCCCATTACAACACATCACAGGACCCCTGTCATGATAACTGCTCATAGATTCCCAAAAATGACCAAGTGTTTACTTTCTTTAAACTCACTGTTCTGATATTTTTCAAGTACCTGGAAATCAACCCCTGACAACATATTAATAAAAGTGAAAGATGATTAGGACAAGATTACATGGTATAATTACAAATGCTTGGGCCATTTGTTTAAATTGTCTCCTGTATCAATTGATGCCTTTGAAGTACGTAGCTGAATGGTATTGTCTGATGAATACGTTTTTTTCACCTGCTGGTTTATTGTACTTTATCTCAAATCAAAACCACATTATTCTTCTGTATACCTCACCAGCTGCAGTGAATCTCCTAGTATGACAAGGAAACAGTAAACAGGTCTGTGCCAGAATCTGTTTTTTCCAAGAAATCCTTGAGGCGCTAATGCTGTGCAGTCATACTAAGCTATTTGTGTATTCAGTGAATGTCTTTCTGTAACCGCAAAATGTTTAATTACTGATCACTTTATGCAAAGACAATTAGTGCCCAAGCATCATAATGGAGCATCAGGCATGCTCTTATAATTAAAAAATGAAAGATTTTTTCTGAATGATTGAAGTTTTGCAGATGACCTGGTGGAAAGCAAGTTGTCCTCTAGTCCGTGGGTTTAAATGAGCTGAAGTTCTGGTGTGAAAAGCTTGTCCTTGCATTAATCAAACCTCAGAACAAGAATAGAGAAGATTGTAAATGCAGACCATACCATTGCAGTCATGACGATGGGCATGTACAGTCCAATGCAATGGATGGCAGCACTGAGTGTGCTGAGAGAGAAACTTCACTGGGACTGTAACCCGCACATTTCTGTGCCGTGTCTCCTGGAGGAGATTATTAAGGCCTGATGGCTAGAAGCGGGAAGCTGAAATTGACCCTGACCTTACTGTTTTGACTTTTCTGTGGAAATCAGACGATTTTGAATGAACAAACAAATCGAATTACCACTATTGCAGAACACTGTCTGATTAATCTGTCTGATTGCATGCCAGTGACCTCTGTGTATATACTCTAAACATTCCTAAAATATTCATTTGGATTTTGCAGACAGGAAACAAAGACAGAAGAAAATGACCGATTTCATCGTGCATAAAGGTCCGCATTACATATGTCAAGCTGTGAATCCTGCACCAATTTCTCATTTTCATTTTGCAAACTGCTATACTCGGCAATTTTAAAACTGAATGGCTATGTTACATACATCATTTTAAAATGATTCAGTGAACTAACATGTACCCAGAGAAATGGTGGAAGGGCTAAATTTTAAATGGCATAACCTTCTGCAGTAGAAAAGAATCGACCACACACTCAGTATTGACACATAGTAGCACTGGCATACTCGGCACTGAAACACCCAAAACTAACACACCCAGGCCTAATACAAACAGAAATGACACACTCAGAACTTACACTCCTACTACTGGCACACTTAATGCACCCATCACTGAAATACTCAGTGTTGAATTACTTTGCAGCACTGACACACGCTTTAATAATTTTAAAGAGGGCTATGTGCTGACTAAAGGAATAATGAAATGTGTAATTGTTGACATACTTATTTCACAAAGGCCCTTATTCATAAGTTTACACAATGGCAATAAGCTACAGTGGTAAAATGTTGAAGTTCTTTATCACAATCACAAAGAAAATCATGGCTCAGTCTGCCTGAATCAACATTAAGCTGGCAGTATACTCAGCAAGAAGAAAAAACTTCAGGATTGAGAACCAACGGCGAACATGTCCATGAAACTGTTGTCGGTATACTCAGTGAGAACACCGCACCATTTAAAGTCACTCCACGCCGCTGGGGCGTGAAGTTACGAATAATTACGAGGCAGGTATTAACCAGGGCTGGAATCTCGCCCAGACCTCTGTCTCGTGGCTACGCCATGGATGTATAAAGAGAAGGGCTACGCGAGATCACAACACAAAACAAAAAAGTTTAAAGTGTTTAAAGTGGCTTTAGTTCATCTAGCTATGCAAAAGAAGAAAAAAAGGCGAAGGAGATGGTACGTTCGCCCTCTAAACCAGAGTAGGACGGAGAATGGAGAGTTTTGTCTGTACATTTGGCAAATGCAGAGTTAAGACAAGGGGGTCCACTTTCTCTTATTTCCAAATGTGTGCTAGATGTTTTGATGACTTGTTGAAATGAGTAGCACCATTCATCAAACATGCAGGAACTCACAGAATTCCCATCTCTACAGAAGAGAGATTGCCGTTTACTCTCCGTAAATAAGCATGTGAAGTCCGCCCTCTGAACTCTCAACCGTGATGTAACCAACCATGTGATATTTGGACCAATAGCTGAGAGGGGGAGGTTGGAGAACAAGAAAGAAGTTTTCTAAAAGTTCTCCCTGGAGGCACACTGCACCGTACAAACACACAACAGCACATCTTTTTGTTCTTCAGGTGTACTCATTGCTTTGTTTTGCTCAAAAAGTTCTACTTCTTACGAAGTATACTGCCTACTTTGTGTGATTGCAGACAGGTCAGAATGAATGAGCCAATTAGGTGAAAGAGACTAGTTGCAGGTTGGTATGATGAGCCAATAAGGTGAAAGAGACTGAGGGCAGGCTGGTATGGGTGAACCAATAAGATCAAAGACTGGGGGCAGGTTGGGATGGATGAGCCAATGAGATGAAAGAGACCTGGAGCAAGTTGGGATGGATGAGCCAATAAGGTGAGAGAGACTCGGGGCATGTTGGGATGGATGAGCCAATAAGGTAAAAGAGACTGGGGGCAGTTTGGGATGAATGAGCCAATAAGGTGAAAGAGACTGGGGGCAGGTTCGGATGAATGAGCCAATAAGGTGAAAGAGACTGGGGGCAGGTTGGGATGAATGAGCCAATAAGGTGAAAGAGACTGGGGGCTGTACAGAATCTGACGCTAAAGGAGATGAAGAATAAACAGTCTTATGTTGGTGCTGGAAACTTTCATACCTTGGCTGTTTCTCCAGGGAATTTTCTGGGGTTCTGTCTTTTCAAAATCATATGTGCAGGTCTTCTTTTACTTTCTCATTTGTCAAGTTCCCTCTTTATCTCACCTTTGAGAACACAACCACACTTATCTGGTTTCATAAAGAAAAGATTTGAATAATTATCAATGTAGCTGGTAGATATGTCAGGGGCTTTTGACAATCTGTGATATATGCCAAAGATAAAATATTATATTTAAAATACCATGAAATGATAATCTCTGCTCATTATTTTTGAATGCAGTCACTATTTGCTCCCTCACAGTCACACAAACTCTTCATGTTTTTCCCTTCAAAATTTCAGGGTGAGGTTTGTGGGAATCCCTGTGACACTGCTTGATGAATGTGCTCACCAGTAGCACAGAGTACATAAAACAGCTTTCCAGGGACCTTTCAGTAAATTACCCACCCCTGTGCAGTGCCCTACACAGCTGATTACCATCTCAAGGACAAAGAGCTCAATACACAATACAGCTTTTACAGGGACATTATATTTCAGCTCCAGTCTTACCTGGGTTCTTTTCCAATTTACAGTGTTAAAAAGTCTCAGCTTCACTTTGCTCCACCTTTCATTCCCATGAACTTGCAGCAGTATTCAAATAATTTAATAATTCAATAATGATTATACAATTTAAGCTTAAAACCTGTTTGAGCTGTTGCTTCATCTTCAAGAAGTTGAAAGCAACTTTCATATAATTTCAACTTGTTACCAAAACAAAGTGTAAAATGAAAAGTGCTTTTGTCAAGGACGTTGTTTATGGCCATTTGATGGTAATCTGCAGTTAAAGGTGAAGTCTGTGGAGCAGAATCCAACCGACACTGAGCCCCAAGGTGGTACAGCTGTTGTAACCCATTTGACAAACTGTCTTCCTTCATCTGCTGCACAAATTATAATCCCTTTCCACCTTAAGTGTATTGATTTAAATACCCAACGGGAGCCTGTTGTACCTGAAATGGGCTCTATCACACAGAAGTGCAGTCATCCCGTGTCGCTATAAAGCAGCTAGTACAGCACCGCTGCGCATAGCCTCCACAGCAGGACATGCCTCAGCTGCCTCCAGTCATTTGTCACTCATTAACTGGTTGGGGAATCTAAGCCTGATGCAGGTATGGGTGGTGTTTGATCAAAGGGTTGAAATTCTGTCATTCAAGCCACCATCCTCACATTCTCTCTTGTTTACCACCCTCCTGAGGCCAAAGTCGGGTCTCCTAATGCTGCCTGTATTGGATCAACTATGAGAGAAAATATCGATGATAGATGAGGGCTGGGAATGGTTGAGATCTCTACTAAATATCACCTGGCACTTTGGAACTGAGGAAAATTGCACTTTGCATATCAGAAGAGAACAAGAAAGAGCTAAGCATTCAATAGACCTGAGAAAGATTCTCATATGTGTTTTGCATTTTTTTTCTCATAATTTCATGCAATACATCAACACTGAAAACACACAGTCAGTACATAATGAAGACAGATGCAGAACACACACTAAAAAAATGTCTACTCTAACTCTGCGTTCTTAAATGAGTAATATTAATGGAGGTTTAGTGCGATACACCTAGTATTGGGGAAGACATTAATCATAATTGAATAATCAGTTCATTATGAATAGTCCTCCTGCAGGCAGACTCAGAGTATCCTGCTATTGCAAAAATAATTTTCATGTAATAAAGAAATAAGTAGGTTTTTCACAAATGCCCTTAATCCCAATTTAATTTGCCAATGTGGATCAGGTGATCATGAGCCCATTGGGGTGATCTGTAATAAGCATCTGTAATAAGCATCAGCGAAGCTCACTGAGTGACCATCCACCACAACAGCCTCAGTATCTGTGCATTGTCACATTTAAATCATGGGGATCTGGCTCTACCTATGGAATTTGGCTGGAAAGCTGGCAAAATGGAAAGAGGCCAGAGGAAGGAGACGGATACACATTAGTTAAAAATGTAACATTATCTGTCTCAGAGCTGATCTGTCTCATGATACAAAATATAAATTCTTTGTAACATCGATACTTGTCTCATGTTTTAGTTGGCATTAATAGGGTAAACTATCCCTCGTTAGCCATTAAGTGTTGTTAATCCTCAGGAATTTTAGGTTAAGGTTGAAATAAAACTGGCTTGTCAGCACAAGAAATGGCAGGTGAATCAATACACAAATCAGACAGAAAGTGCAGTCAATCTGTGCTTTGTACTGGGCATGAGGTAGCCCTGCCTGCTGAGTGGTGTAAGCAGCGCTTCACTGCTAGCTCGCTGTGGAGGAATAATGAGTGTAGAGTGGTGCAGAGCTCGGAGTCGAAGGGAGAAACAGGTATTCCGTGTTCTGATGCATAGGTGTGTAAGGGCAGTTGTGAGAGTGACCTAACGTATAACTAGCTGTAGAATCTTCTACTGTACAAACACAGACACTATGAGCATTCTGCAACTATGAGGCATTCTCCAATTAAAGCTGCACTCATGTGACTAATTAGCATTAGTCTCTGCCCATTTCCTGCCAATGACATTGCAGAAGGGGGAGGGGCACAGACCCCTTTAATAATGCAGAAGACAAACTCTGTAACATCAGCAGAAAAATGAGGACGATGTTAGCCGCATATTAGAGCATTACCTTGGTGCGGGCTCATTAGTGGTGTGATGGTTACTCTGAGAGACGGCGCTCTCCCCAGAAATGTGCCATTAAAAAGTACACTATGGGAAAGTGCCACTGGCTACTGAGGTAAATGGGAAGCCATGTGGAAATCCGGCCTGCAGCTGTCTGAAATGGTGAAGGTGAAAAATACTTGCTGAACTCTGGAACAACCCAAAATAAAAAAAGCTCCTTGCAGGCAGGCTGAGTGTGTTGGGAAGAACCTTATATGTTGTGTAAATTTACCAAAGCATACGGTGCAGTCAGACCATTATGTAAGGCTTTTAAGTATGAAAACAGAATATGTTCTTCTGGTGTAGGACATGTATGTTCACTGCTGGAATAAATAATTTTTGCACTAAAGGGCGTAAGTGTAGAACATTCTTCACCATCCAAAAATATTATAGTTTCATCCAGAAGCTGCCATAATTCTGTCTGTCCCAGAGATAAATTTCCCTTAGAGTGTCAAAATCGCAACCACCCAAGCACATTGCAAACATTATTCAGCTGAGCTGTTTTTTAAAAACGAATTTGTTATGTTGGGAACAATAATTACATTAAATATTTTCTTCCGCATTGTAGCTAGATATACACACAAAGTTTGGGCTTGTAAAGTTTTAGAGGCATGCATGCATGCATGCACGCACGCCGTTAAAAAATTGTAATTAATCATGATTAATCACAGCAAGCCCTGTGAATCACTATTTAGACACTTTTTTATGTTAGTGTACACACACACACACACACACACACACAAATTTAGAAAAAGAGAACTGCTTGAGAACGCAATTGATTTGACTAAATAACCAAGATTGAGTGCAGTGGTTAAGTTCATATGAAACTGAGTTGTGTTTGGAAGTTTCCAGACTCCCCCAAAATGAATCTTTACTCTTCTGCTTGTCTACAGTGTGTGCCATGATTGTACAATTATGATTGTTACAAATGTGTCTATTTGCCTTTAGGAAACAATTCTATAAGAAACAATTTTATATAAATGATGAAAAATCTATAGAAAAAACATCACTCATTACACTTGTTTAACAGGATATTAGTAAAAAACGAATTTAAAAAGACAGCGTAGCCTTCAGAATTGGAATGATCTAAGCTTTACCATGACATTTAGCTCTAAGCAAAATGGCAGTTTGGTGCTCTTATCAGAAACCTGTCAGCCTCTGCCCTGAGCCAAAGGCTCAATCCTTTTCACACATGAGATTTACTCCCCTGAATGAGGGTGACACATGGCCATAATATCTCAAATGATGTCAAAAGGTTTCCTGCACTGAATTCAGGAAATGTGTGGTGTAAGCAGATAGAAAAAACAAGGCTTGTGTGAGCATAAAGCCTGCAGTATGTCAAATTCAGAGTAACAGAAACAACTCATGAATGCAAGTGCATTTCAGACGTCACCATTGAAACTATAGAGTCTTACACACAGATATCATGTTGCATGAGCGTGGTTCCAGAACCAGCCATTTTAAGTCCTGGTAAGTGGAACCATTCTGGTCATTCTAAATACGGACTATTGACCATGTACATTCTTGGACAGCAGGTATTTTAACTCCTTAAGAAATCAGCATTTGTATGCAGTGAGAAGCTGCATATTGGACTATGCAATGGGAAGGGCAAAAGCAGCACAGAAGTGATCGGGACCTGTTAGTGGGATTATACAACCTGACAGCAGATGTACTGTGAAAAAATGGTGCAGAATATATGATGGGAGGAGGTCACTTGGCATAAATCAAGTTAGTTTCTTAATGGCCGAGAGCAAAATCAGAGAGATAATATGCATGGAAAGTTCTGTCTGAAGATTGTTTTTAAGTAAAAGTCATCTTTTTGTGTTATTGTAGGAAGAATTTTTTTTTAAAAAAAACTTGTCATTTGGTCTGTTATTCGATAAATGCATATATATATTATTAATTGAATTCATATATAATATATATTAATTGAATTCTTCTCTACCTAATGTTTTTTTTTTTTTAAACTACAGGTGGCCTAATACATGTGTGTGTGTGTATATATATATATATATATTAGTTAAATGCAAAATCAGTTTAGCTTCAGAGTCATTTAACTGTATAAGTATGCTGGTATTATTGGATTAACATGTAACAATAACATTCTCTTTGATGATTGATTGATTGACATTAATGGTTTCAACTAGCAACAGCCTGGATCTGTGAGAGGCAGCTCTGCCGTTGCAGAAGTCTAGCTGTAAAGGACATGCAGAATTTAAAATGGCACCCTATGACATCAAGAAGCTCATTTTTTATTTTATGAAATGAAAATGGTCCTCAGAGGGTTTTCCTGTCAAACATTAGACAATACTTAAATTCTTTAGGGGTCTGAAAACTTGTTACCTGAAATAAGACTTCATTTTCTTTCTCAGGGTCAGCAGTATAGAAGATTTTCATTTGATAGCTGCCAGTCTTTGCTGACAGGTCCTTAAATATTCTACAGAGAGAAAAAATAGAGATGTAGATGTGGAGTTCAGGAAACAGGACATTTCTACAGGCTCAACTGAGTGATTTTTTAAATTATTTTCTTTTCAATATTTCAAATCCACTTTCAATATTGGTATATTCCTAAACCCCTGAATTTCACCTGTTCATTATTTTTGTTGTGTCTAATAAATTAATAGACTTCAGCAGGTGAACTTCAGCTTGGCTTTGCGATCACCACAGTAATGGACAGACCAAGGCTACCTTTTTCCCCCAAAATAAATCATATATTGGTATTGTCTTGGGAGATAGTATAAATAAAATAGTATAAGGTAGCATTTCAGCTTGGATCTGGGAAGCACCATATTACCCAGTAGTGGCTTATGGGTGGCTAATGGATGAAGCACATTGCTTATTCTACCTGCAGATGAAAGAATCAGGGAGCTGATGAATCCTTAAGGAGAGAGAACATTCACACAGCATGCAGTCAGCTGCAAAGCATGCTGGGAAACAGGACTCCAGTAAAGCAGTCTGTTTAGAGCAGTGGACTCCAACCCTGGTCCTGGACAGCTACAGAGTCTGCTGGTTTTCATAGTGACTCTGCACTTCATGAATCAATTAGAGCAGTTGATTACACAGTTAACTCAACTCACCTGGTATCTTGGGTCTCAATTGGGTGCTGATTTTAAGGTGAAAACAAAAACCAGCAGACCCTGTAGCTCTCCAGGACCAGGGTTGGAGACCACTGGTTTAGAGTCACACTCACAGCGTGTGGCAGCGTTTATTCTCTCTCACATGAGTAGCTGCACTCTGAGTTTTACTATCCTTTTAATCTCTCAGTTTCACCCAAAATATAATTTAAAAATGAGTGAATTAGTACATCTGAAAACATGTTTGTGGTGTGGGGATGGCTGGTTTAAGCAGCCACACCTGCCCTGGGTCAAGCTAATTAGACCTGGCCAATTGGATAATGGGTTAAGAATTAGATAATTGGCCAGGCTAATTGGACCCAGGAACAGGAGTGGCTGCACCTGTGCGTAGTGAGGTAATCACTGCGCACAGGTTAAATCTGCCATCCCCACCCACACCAGGAGCTCTCTGTCATGACAGGGTTTAACATCTGCTCATTTGGCGTTACCATCTTGCCAAACCCTCGTGGAATAAATGTGGACGGTTTGAACATCATCTCCCTGTGTCTCTGTGCTGGAGGGCCCCTAAGAAAGCCACTTCGGTGGCCTGTGGCAGGCGTGTTTGCCACAGTGGCGCCCAACGTGGGGCTCCTCCGGCACAGCAAAGAGGCACAGGAGGGCCAGCCAGGAAGCACACTGGAGGAGCGGCGGCTGAGGTGTTCCCGACAGGGCTTCGGGCGGATCCTCCGGGCCAAAAATGGGGAGCGGAAGATGACCAGGGAGGGGAAGGAGGCAATCCTCAGCTGGGACGCTGAGGAGCTGCACCTGGCCGAGGAGGCAGGTCAGCGACGGGCGGTGCACGAGAGGTGGTCGCGCCGTGAGCTGGACTTGGCCGGGAAGGCGGGTCAGCTACGGGCGGCGCACGAGCGGTGGCCGCGCCGTTTTGCTTCCTTTCTCGTCCTTTGGTTGTTTTTAGTTCTTTGTTTTGGCCTGGTTGGTTTGCCCGGAGCCCATGAGCGGATAAGCCTGCAGCCGCCCGCCAGCAGAGCCGACTGGCGGCCACCACAGCCACGAGGGTTCCTGGTCCCCAGCACCACAAGGCCAGTCCACCAGCCCACCAGCCCAGCCACCCCACCACAGCCCCTGGAACAGCCCAAGCCGGTGACGCCCCCACCAGCCAGCAGAGCAGCCCAGGACTTCCCGTGCTCCAGGAGGGAGGAGGAAGAAGGGCTGCCTTGTCATCCGAAGGAGGGTCGCCGCATGTACTGGACTGTTCCGGGGCCACCCACCCTGACTTTTTAAAAAAAATTTTTAGCGTGTTTGGAGTGTTTTTGTTTTTGTTTGTTGTCTTTTGCTTTGGGAGTGTGGGGGTGGGGGGGGGTAGGCTTCGGCCAGTGATTCTCCCTGGCCTCAGTTTGGCGTTGGGGGTATGTGGTGTGGGGATGGCTGGTTTAAGCAGCCACACCTGCCCTGGGTCAAGCTAATTAGACCTGGCCAATTGGATAATGGGTTAAGAATTAGATAATTGGCCAGGCTAATTGGACCCAGGAACAGGAGTGGCTGCACCTGTGCGTAGTGAGGTAATCACTGCGCACAGGTTAAATCTGCCATCCCCACCCACACCAGGAGCTCTCTGTCATGACAGGGTTTAACATCTGCTCGTTTGGCTATACCATCTTGCCAAACCCTCGTGGAATAAATGTGGACTGTTTTAACATCTTCTCCCTGTGTCTCTGTGCTGGAGGGCCCCAAAGAAAGCCACTTCGGTGGCCTGTGGCAGGCGTGTTTGCCACAATGTTATTGCCAATGTTAAAAAAGCAAATTAAAATATTGCAAAAGGATAAATATTACATAAGACAGACACTACAACTTACATAAAATACAAATAACCAAAGAAAGAAGAGCCACCTGAAGATCAGAGACAAAACTGAAGCCGTTGCCCAAAGCTGTTGAAGAGACAAAAAGAGCTGCATGTGAGCAGCGATGAACTGGCTTATCCCCTGGAATGCACCTGCTCAGGTGCACTTCAATCATTCAATTAGCCTTCACCAGCTCCACCTACAGGCAGACAGGTGGACAAAAAAAAAAAAAAAAACAAAGTAGGGGAGCTAAAGCCGGGCACCCACCGCACGCGTATCGACCGCGAGCGCACTACGCGCGTATTACGCGCGTAACTGAAGCGTAGTTGAAGTACTGTTATTACAACGGCAGCGGGCGACGTCGTCTCCACCAGATGCGAACGCGTCGCGTACCGGCTGCGAAGCTCGCGCGACACAAGCGAACTGAAGCGTAGTTTTTCGCTTCTGTTCTATTTTTTCGGCTTGTCGCGCGTCACGATGGCCTGTTTATACACAGAAATATGCTCAAAAATGCTAGGTATACATGCTCTGATTTATATTTCATCCTTATATTACTGCGGGTGTGTTCCTAGTTACCTCCTAGATATTTTATAAGCAGTTTAAAAAAATGCAAGCCTTTTCGTTTTGTAAAAATAAATAAATAACTGGAACCTGGGGAAAAGGCTAACTTAGTTTCGCTGTCTTATTTTGCGGAGGGGGTGGGGTAAATTTGAAAATACACCACAGAAAGACGTAGCCTATTGAATGACGTAGAAGTGAATGCACCGAGCAGCAGTTTGTTAGCTCTAGTGTTGGAAGGTAGTTTTTAACCAACCATTGCTCAGCCTATTTGACTTCTCCGATGTCTTCGTTCGCCGTGCTTTCAAAAAGGGCTTGTTAATAAAAATCAGATAATCCACAGAGCTTAAAAAAATCTGATTATTTAGTGGTCTTGCCGATGAAAATGCACCTATTTTATAAATGAAGTTGTAAGTAAGCCTTTATTGCACTTATTGTACTTCAAAGCTTCCGGTGTTCATGGCGCTGTGGTGTTCATATCCCTTTAAGATTAAACTGTTACTGTCTTTTTCATGATTAGCTGATTTTACTAAATCTGATCCTATAAATGTTTTGACGTGAATGACAAGACAACACGGGAATTCCCAATGGTTGATTACAGATTATTTCTTATTATTATGATCATTACATATTCTTCATGAAATTGGCACGCTTGTTAACCAAGCAAATAAATTAATACAGTTTGAGATTTGATTGTTTGATTGTTATGCAGGCTACGTTGCGATTTAAGTTTATGGTAATTCTTGAAAGCGTTTACTTTCTGACGTATTTATGAGTTAACGAAATATTACCAAATTAACAAATTAACAAACTGAAAAAGGTCTCTCACCAAAGTATTCACTTAACCCATAATCAACAGTCATGAACAAACGTGAAATACACGATGTAATCCCACTGCAGACTGCGAGAGCTACTTGGAATATAGAGCTTTAAGCAAGCCTTTGCGCGACACAAACGGAACCAGTGGAGACACCCTACGCGTCGCGCCGTGCTGCTTCGCCGTGCTGCTTACGCAACGCGTGCGGTGGGTGCCCGGCGTAAGACAGAGGAGATTGACTGTGGCATCTGTTCAGTTCCCATACACACAGCTAAAACTCAGGGCCCCAGAGCAAATCACCTTAAAGTGGAAATAAATGCAGTGCATAAATGGTTAATCAGTAATGACCGAATATCAAACATTGCTCAGAGCAGAGCCAATGAATCAATATTCCACTTACGTAGATCAAAGCAGGCCTGGAACAGCTGCTCCTGCATGCCTTCAGTGCAGGAAGAGGGGGCTGCCTGGAACAGCCAGGAGACGTTAGCTTATCAGTCCAGGTCAGCGTTTGTCATGTCTCACTGTGGTGACATCACTCATCATCGTTAAAGGCCTGATGTTAGATGCAATTTAAATAAATTACTGTCAACAAGGGAAGGTAAAAAATATTAAAGTGTTGAATCTGAAGAATGTTAGTGAGTCATTGTCGTTGTTGTTATCTGCCAGCCTTGCAAAGTTGGCATCTCTGCAAATAACAGCAATTTGCCAAAAAGGGATCATTTTATGAGTGGTAATATCTGAGCCCAGAATGATGCCACCAGGGAGAACTTCACCTAGAGTCTGGAGCCCGGTGGTAAAATGTGATGGCCTGGTGTCCTTGAGGGAAAAGAATGGCAGTTATGCTCCTGGCCGGAGACACAGTCATCATACCATGGAAGATGAAACATGATTTATAATTAAATTTGAAGCTGTTGAAAACCAGTTTGAATTAAATTTCACGAAAACTTTCTTAATAGCTTTTCACAGAGGAGAAACCTTAACAACCTCAGCACACACTGCCTTATTTTCACACACATACAGTATTCTTTCTCTCCTTCTGTCTGTCCATCTCTCTCTCTCTGTCTCATACTCACTCCCTCTATCACACACATTATCGTGCACACTCATATGCATACACACTCACATGGATAGTCTCTCTCTCTCTTTGTCTCATTCTCTGTCTCTCTCTCACACACACACACACCTATAAATACTTTGAGACAAGAACTGAAAGTACCAGACATACAGTACATGGAAGCAGCTACTGTAGTGCGGTTTGCCAACTTTGACAAATTGACCCAATATCTTGTGAAAATCACAAAAAGAATATTGAAAAATTGAGGTGTCTTTTGTCTCCACTGGGACCTTTATGCTGTGACTTTGAGGGATTATGGGCTATCTCTGATGAACAGAACTGCTGTCTCATTCTTCCTGAGTGATGGAATTATGGATGGAGTTGCACAGTATTACACTTGCTGAGATCAGTAGTATCTCACTGGTGACAATAAGCTCAACAGTCCAGACACAGAAGGGTGTACTGCCCAAGTGTGAGTACACACACCACCAATGCCGCAACACTGATACTCTACACATTATATGGAAATAAATCACTGCTGAATAACAGTACATCCGTTTATCCATCATTAAAACAGCTATTATCATGAGGGATGGTTCCATTATTTTCATAGTTAAATGGACTGCATTTATATAGCGATTTTATCCAAAGCGCTTTACAATTGATGCCTCTCATTCGCCAGAGCAGTTAGGGGTTAGGTGTCTTGCTCAAGGACACTTCGACACACCCAGGGTGGGGTTTGAACCGGCAACCCTCCGACTGCCAGACAATCGGTCTTACCTCCTGAGCTATGTCGCCCCAAGTTCACAGTGTAGTTCACAGTGTAGTTCACAGTGCCATTTTTCTGACAAAAAAATGGATGAGACCTTTTCTGTTGCAGTGAGAGTGGTTGTAAATAATGGCTGCTGGATGGAGCTGGACTCATGTCATATCTGAGCCAACTATTATTTTAGCTGTACAATCATGTTTGAAATTAACATAAAGATGTGTTGTCAGACATGAATATTTTTTTGTACTGAATCAAGCAAAACTACACAGCAATCGTTAAGAATTTAAACAGTGGCACAGTTTTTGTGTCGCTGTTTTCAGCACATTGGATTTGAAATGAAACAATGAATATGAGGATACAGTGCAGACTGTCAGCTTTAATTTATGGGTAATTACATCCATATCGGGTGAAATATGTAGGCATTACAGCCCTAGTTACACACAATCTCCCCATTTTTGTGGACCAAAATTAGTTGGATAATTGGCTACTAAGCCATTTCTTAGCCAGCAGGGATTCTAGGAGTGGAATTTACGTTTGGAGTTTGTTACTGTTATCTCTCAACACGAGGGTCAAAGAAGTGTCAGTGGCAGCAAAGCATGCTATCACAGGGTGGGAAAAGAGGATCATCTGATCAGAGACATTGCCAAAGCATTGGATGTATCAAAATCAACTATTTGATACATTCTTAAGAAGCAAGAATGCACTGGTGAGCTCACCAATAGCAAAACACCTGGTAGACCATGGAAGACCATTGGTGTGGATGACAGAGAAGGAAAAAATTCACGATTGTCTATGGAGCAACTGCCCCAGGTGGAGTAGTTAAATTATCTCGGGGTCTTATTCATGAGTAAGAGGAAAAAGGAATTTGGACATCGACCACCGTCTAGGTGCTGCGGCCATGGTAATGTGGCCAATGTATCGGGCGGTGGTGGTGAAGCAGGAGCACAGCCAAAAGGCAAAGCTCTCGATTTACCAGTCGATCTTCGTCTCTACCCTCATCTATGGTCACATGCTATGGGTAGTGACTGAAAGAGTGAGATCCCGAATACAATGACACCAATGATCCCAAACACACTGAACAAGTTTTTCAGGGCCAACAAGTGAAATGTTCCTGACTGGCTAAGTCTATCACCCTGCTTGAATCCAGTTGAACATGCATTTCACTTGCTGAAGACTGAACCCAAAAATCTCACAAAACAAACAGGAACTGAAGATGGCTGCAGTGCAGGCCTAGCATAGCACCAGGAATATACCCAGTGTCTGGTGATGTCTATGGGTCACAAACTTCAAGCAGTCATTGAATGCAAAGAATTTGCAACCAAGTACTAAATATGACAGCTTTATTTAAGATTGCGTTCATTTGTTAAAATGGGGGGACTATGTATAAAAAGGGCTGTAATTCCTACATGAATTACTGGATATGGAAGTAAATACCTGTGAATTAAAGCTGACAGTATGGACTTTAACCTCATATTGTAACCTCATTGTTTAATTACAAATCAAAAGTGCTAGAGTACAGAGCCAAAACAACAAAAATCGTGTCACTGTCAAAATACTTACTGACTGCCCTGTATGTCCCCAGAGAGAAAGAGTTACTTATAATGCCGAATAATTGAACAAGGGCTTTACAGTGTTATCTCCAGGTAAATAAGCAGACTTTGTGTACACTGCCTGGGTTGAATAATGGTGAAACAAGAGAAACAATTTGCTTGCTTCTGCAATAATGCATCTTTTTATCAGGATCAATGGAGCAAAAAGCAAACTATTATATCTGTACTAACACAAGGCACTCAGAGTCAAAGACGTGTATGCCTAGTGTATGTTATTTTAAATCTATGCCATCTCTCAAATATCATCATTAAGTCTGCCAGTTAATCTGCATTTTTGGTCTTTCTCTCAGTAGGCGGAATTCTCCAGTTTTTTAGGAGTTTTTTTGGAACACAATAAAGCTTGATTACACTGGAGAACTCAAACCTGTAAGTTTCTCCTCAGGCAAATATTCAAACTAATGGCTGACCATGTTACAATGCATTATAATCACTTAGAAGACACTCTCACAGTGATGTACAGCAGTGGAGAATATCAATGTAACTGATAAATACAAAACTGTGATATCACCAAGAAGGTACAGAGGCCCATTAATAATCAATAAGTTTAATATGAAACAAACAAAGAACTATTTGTATTGTAATTAAAGAAAGTACCACAACACAGATGACATACCTTTATATATCTATGACTACAACATTATTCAAAGGCAAATCCAAAGTCAGAAAGAAAAAAAGATGGGGGGGGGGAGATTGCAGGAGTGTCAGTCATGTCCTGAATAAACACACATAGCTTCTATAAAGAAAATTGTAATTAAAGACATTTAGAAATTTTTATCCATCAATTAAAGACAACATTTTTAGGATTGTAAGTATAATGTTGGCTTAATGCATTGTAATTCTCTTTAATTTTAAGGACGCATGGGAGATGTGGAGGTTATGAAGTAACACTGTAATTTGCAATGGGAGTTTAATCTTGCAGTTGAACCCCACACTTTGAATACAAACAGTCCACTGCTTTGGCAGAATCAAGAGCAGAGCAAAGTGCAGTTAGAGGATAAAATGAATAAGAACGCAGGGCTTGGAAGTAAAATCTGCTGATCTGTGCTGCACAGAATTATAATGAGAAACTAAAGGGAACCTTAGGCTAATATTCCAACAGATGGCTGACCATGTCCTGAAGAAACACAAATTTAAAACAATTACTAGCAAAACAGGACAAGCATAATGTACAATATAAAGCAATATATATGAATTGTCTTCTGCAAATGTCTCTGCAAATTCCTGAGTTAAATTATAAGATATATCGATACAAGAGAATTATATGTTATTCGTGTACTGTATACATGCTTGCACACTGCATATAATATATGTACATTGCACACGTGAATGCATGGCTCACACTGTATTTGTACAGCCATCAGTCACAGTATGAGGGTCCCAGCACATGGCTCTAAACTCTAGATAAATCCTTCCAGGTGGAACTATAACCTGGGACATGACAGTCATGATTTATCTCAGTTCTGTATTTCTGTCTCAGCTGATACAGGAATATGATAAATATAATATTCCATCTTATTGCTCCTTCAGTGTGTGATTAACTGCCGGTGACTGCTTCTATAACACGCTGTATCAATCTGGGCCTGGCACCAGCCCCCAACACCCTGACATCAGTATGCTGAATGTGTACTGAGTACGTGCTCAGTGTATGCTGAGTGTGCATTTAGTGAGGTTCAGTGTGCGCTGAGTGGGTGCTGAGGATGTGCTGAAGGTATACCGAGTGTGTGCTGAGTGTGTGTTGGGTGTACACTGAGTGTGTGTTGGGTGTACACTGAGTCCGTGTTGGGTGTATACTGAGTGTGTGTTGGGTGTACACTGAGTGTGTGTTGGGTGTGTGCAGAATGTGGGCTGAGTAGGGTTGCCAGATACCTGGTTTTGGACTGGAATGTCCGGTTTTCAAATTATTTATACTGGCCCAGTTTGTGGTCCCGACCAGACAATATAAATGTCCTGATGTGGTGAACCAACTGAATAATTAATTGAAATTTAATCGCTAGTTTGTAATGATCTACTGTTACACTTTTTTCCTCTCCTCCCCTCCCCCAAACCATCCCCCCAGGCCCAGTCTGCCACTGGTTCTGACAGCCCTCCATGCTTCGCGATCCAGTTTTAAGCTGCCCCCCAGTCAGCGAATGCAGACTTTGCCAAAGTGTGCATGTGAGCATGCATGGTGTCCAGTTTTGACAAATTCTAAAACTGGCAGCCATAGTGCAGAGTGTGTTCTGACTGAGTATATGCTGTGTGTGTGTTCAGTATGCACTGTTCGGTGTCTGAGACCGTCTCTTCTTGCATGCTCAGGAGAAGGATATCAGGAAGAAAGGAGTGTAATGAAAGCATTAGACGGCTGCAGAGATTTAGTAAGTAATGTAGGATAAATGATTTTGTTGGCTGCATACTCGCCAACGAAATAACCTGAAAAAATAATAAATTACCCCTCAAAATATCAGCAGCTCTGTTGTTTTTGACTCTTCTGCTCACACATTACAAACACTGAATAAAATGTGTATGTACATAACATAGAACCTTACTGAGCTCTGACCCAAGGCTAAACTACTTCTCATCTTGTCCAAACGTGTCACTTAGTCCTAGACCAGGGATAATTAGTTTGTAAAATACTGCTCAGGGTGCTGTCACAATAGTGTCTAAGTCCAAACACAAGCTGGGTGTTTGATGGGATCCATACCTCAGAAATGCTGGGAATCCTCCCATGTGAGTGTGGTGCTTCCAGGAGAAACAGCAGGAGCTTCTGAAGGCTTGAGCACACAGTAACGATGGGACACAGGAGCAAGGTTTAAAGGCTAAACCTGGACTACACAGGGTGATCTCTGATTGAGCTGAGACTGCACCTGCTACACCATCCAGAATGACTGAGGCGACCAGACACTGCACAGGCTCTAAAACCATAACAGCATCTACACATTAACTACACATGTTCTATCCAGTTACTGAAGATTCTTAAACCACTAAGCCAATCAGCAATGACCCTTCAACACCTGTGCCAATCAACAAAAACTATATAACCACTGATCCAATCAGTGCCACCCCGTTAGCTTTGCACACTGCAGTATTTATAGTGTTCTTTAGCCTAGGTAGCACTGCACACTAGGAGAGTATTCCAACGTGAATACTGTATTCCGAAATGCAGATGCATTGTGCTTAATGTTTTTTCCAACAATGATGATTCAACCAATAATATTTGCACCTGAGATGTAGCTCAGAAAGTTTGTCTTGTCTTTTTTGTGTTGTGCTGTGAGGACGAGGATTGAACACTATGAGCTTCCTCTTGCAGGCTATCAACAAATCAATCCCTGCGCCTTTTAGTAGAATTCTGTTGTCTTTATAAAATAAATTGGAAAATGATGACACCAGAGGAATGAAATATGTGGCCATCTGGAGTATTTCTCAGTCTGTAGGAGTTATATGTGAGAAGCCGTTCCTTCTTGTTGAAGTGTGATATAAAAAAAGTTGGTGTGAAAAATGAAATGCACCCTCGAGTGTGATGGTGAATTACAGCGAATGTGTTATATGGCATGCCTGCAGTGCTGTGTGTTTGGGCCCCTGGCATCTGATGTGTGTTATCACCTTCACTGGCTTTTTCTGCTATTGCTTCAGGACCTAGCCAATACAGCAATTGCAAACCATCGACTGCACCTTAGATTAAAATCTAATTCTCCCTGTTGTCAATGTCAGGTCTTTGCTGTTTGCTTATCTACTAGTAATTTGTGGGTTTTGTCTGTAAGCTCATGTTCACATTGACACATGGTGCTGTAATCACGGATGGCTTTTCTCTGAAATTGTACCAATGATAAATAAACCATTAAGACCAACATGACATGCCAAAGCCTGCTAATCCCTCTCACACGGCCGCACCAAATACAAGCACGGAGCCCGAGCCTGCAAACGTGTTTAACTGGGAGGCCCACTCCCCTCTGCCATTGATCTCTTCTTGCAAACAAAGGAGAGGAATATCTACATGACTAATTCAATAGGTCTACCACTGTTTAGGAACCAGGACTGACGTCCATAAACATTAATTAAAGTATAAAATAAATACCTTTACTTTCTTGGTGTCTATTTTAAGGAGAAATAATTGACCACTCTATCGTATGTATGCATCTTCAGACATACTGCATTCTCTGTAATTTGTGTAATTATTACTACTGTGACAGGTTGGCTCCATGCCTCTACCACCAAGTATTTTTATCCACTTGTTGTTATGGTAACAGTAAATTTGTAGCAGGGTGACTCTAGTAGTGTTTTAGCCGGAGACATGACAGGAGGTGGGACACGTGTCAGTTATGGTCAGACCATCTGTGCACGAACAACACTGACATGGAACTGCAGGACCAGTTAAAATGCCTCTGACAGCTCTAGCACTGCTCTGCCAGTTGTCTCTATAAAGAACAGCTAAAGAACTTAGCTTAGTTAAATGCAGATTGCTCAGTCTGGGAAGTGTGATGGAATCCATTTCTAGCCATTTAAATTTAGACTTATGCTGCATGTTACACAACCAAGTGCCAAGAAATTCACATACTGTAGCTTGAGGTATTAAACTGTAAAATAAAATACACATCAGAGCATTGAGTAAATGTCCTTACTGTGCATGATTCACACTGGGTCACATAAAAGCATAATTAAAAATATATATATATATATTTAAATCTGTGTACAGAAAATAAATGAAATGATGAATTGAAGGCAGATGAGAAAGGATTGCTCTTTTAAAACATTTTTGTAATCACCTCTTGACTTGGGCAGTTAAGGGATCGTCAGTATTCACCCCTTTCTGGTTATGTCCTCAAAGCTTGGAAAGGGGGTATTATAGGTTTTATGACTTTCACACCTCTCTGATGAAATCTGATCTAAAGCACCAATTCCACTGCCCTAAGTGTGCACACATTTATAGTGAGATTAGAGTTGCATCTTCTGTACAGTCGTTTTATCTGAAATAAAACTGGGCCTCTCTGCATTTGGACTGTGACTGTGTGTGTGCACGTTTGAATCAGTCCTCTGTGTGTGTGTGTGTGCACACGTGCACTGTGTGTGTGTATGTGTGTGTGTGGGGCAAAGTCTTCATATCAAACACCCCACAGTCCTGATAACTCTGAGCCCAGCAGCCAGCTTTGATTCATACAGCCCCACAGAACTGCTGCCCATGCTGTGATGCTGAGGCTGCTTCCCCATGGTTGTCATGGTGACTGCAGTATTTCCTGTCTGTTATGGATCTCCTCCTGCTCCACAGTGGCTGATCACTCGAGGTCTCCTAAACCCCTTGAGGTGGGAGGATAGAGGCCCCATAGATCCAGGCATTAGAGGAGATGGTGACTGATGTGAATTGGTCATGTTAATGATGCCCAGGCTAACAGTAAACACCTGTGGAGAGCAGACACCAGTGCTGGCATACGGTAAGTATAGAGCACAACACTGATGAGAAGTAGATGGGAAATGGAACCAGCAATAGCAATGTTAATCTCAGGTGTGCACTCTTTGATCTGCTCTGCCCTTTACACAGGGGTGCCATTCCATTTGAACAGGCATCCATGGAGATTTCAGTGCAGAAGCATTTTATCACGTACAGTTTGCATTATAAGCTTCTGTATGCAATAGGTAATTTTAAAGGACAGGAAACCAAAAGCATTTTTTTTTAAAGAACAGAAAACAGAATGTTTTAAAAAACAAAATAAAATGTGCTTTAAAAACAGAAAGCAGAATGTGTTTTCCTTGCTTGGTCACTCACTCATTTACTTCCTGCACTTACTTCCAGACAGAAAAGACCCTGGCCTTTCATGAGGATTGAGTCTGACTGCAGCTAAAGTGGAGAAATAATCACATTTGTGCTGAAGCTCAGCTGAAGCTGAGAGGTTAATCAACACAACAAATGGAGTGCCAGACCCCCTTGAATGCTCATTTATACACTTCTGTTTCACAACTCTCCTCTTTAAAAAAAATGAATGTGAACTGGAACATTTTCTAACAAAACTAAAAAAAAAAACACCACACTGAGCTATTATCCTTCCTATGAAGTGCCTTGTTTCACCTCATAAAAAGAAGTGGGGTCCTTCCTTAAAAGTGAGATTCTTTCTTAAAAGCCATTTCTAGAATCTGCTCACTGGCTGCAGTGGACAAAAAACAAGAAAAAGCATTTTGCAGCACTTTTTTACTGTCTGATATAAATATTTTAATTTTTTACATTTAGAAAATAGTTTTAAATCTTCAGTCTGAGACATATCAACATAATTGCGTTTGCTCAAAACTGTACAGATTGATTTCTTAATAAACATAACCTACAAACCTGAGACACTAGGAGGGCACAAATACAGCAGGAAACTTATGCTGCTTTTCCACTGCATGGTACCAGCTCAACTCGACTCGACTCTAATCAACTTTTTTGGTTTTCCATCGGCAAAAGTTGTGGATAGTACCTAGTACCTTTTTTCCCACAGCATGCAGGAACTGCTGCCGTGGGCTATGCATGGCAAATTGTGGTCACTCACTCACTCACTCACGGACGACCTTTGAGGGATGTTTTGTGGGACGCATGCGCAGGTGGTGCCAGCTAAAATGTGTTTGCGGAAGTGAGTTGCGCCGTGGGTCTGGACGGTTACATGCATTTGGTATCACCTCCGTTGAGGTTCCAAGCGAGCTGAGGCGATACCAAAAGGTGACGTGAAAACACTGCAGACCACTGATTGGTCAGAGAGAATTGTCACTAGGTTAGCTCACCCTCTTGCGTCGCCTTTTATGCTAATGAGCAACCAGAGTCATCTCGTCGTCTGAGCTCTGATGTTGGATTTCCCAAACTCTCCTGTTTTTTCTAAGCAGTCTTTTGTCTTGCTGCCTCCAGCCTCTTCTGAAACAAAATGTGTCTCCTTGCTGCGACCAACAGCCAAATTCCGAGAATCAAGAACACCATCCCTTCAATATCCTCCATTGTTCCTGTGTGTGTCGCGTTGAAAATGACGTCACGGCAGTTTCATGTGGCGTCGCTATGACGACCAGCTACATTGACGGGGGTACTATCTGCAGTAGAAAACTAAGTACCTGGTATCAAAAGCGAGTATAATTGAGTAGAGCCAAGTCGAGTTGAGCCGGTACCATGCGGTGGAAAAGCGGCTTTAGCAAACACTTGCTACACAGTAGCAAAGATATATCAAAGACCTAACGATTGTATATATCAGAGATTAATGATTGTACTGGATCCAGTCAACACAGAACCAAGGAACTGCAAAATGTATACTCTGATGTTTCAGCCTCCCACACTGCAGCGTATAGAAATCAACAAATAGTGGCCGACTTGTGAAGACACAAATACGGTAAAAATGTCTGACATTTATCTTAATATTTCTTCAGGTGAAAGAGGGAGATGCCAAAGTGCCCAAAGTATCACCATACAGCAGATGTGACTTTAGCTCCTTTTTCCTTGAAAACAGCAAAAGGAGTGTGAAAGGCCAAAGCAATAGAGTCTCTGGTAGTCCTCTCAGGAGCAGTGCTGAAGGTGGGCAGGTCACAGCAAGCTGGTGCTAACAGGGTCATAGCGCGCCGCCCGCCAGCAGGTGTGTGACGGTCCAGCTCTGTCCGCTGCACTGCTGCAGGGCCAGCTGGTACCCAAACTCATTATTGCCGCTTTCCACCAGCTCCAGGCATCGCTTCGACTTCCTGTTCTGGATGGAACCTCCCTGAGAACACAGAGAGGAGCACCTGCATCAGGTAACGCGTCGGCCAGGGAAACTGGCCCACAGTGCAAACAGTCCCACAGATGCATGCCCTCTGATCCACCAGTACGGCTGCTCTTTTTCTCTCCAAAGCCACACCCTCAGGTAAACGATCAAACGCTATGGTTTAATTGTCAATATAAATTACAATTATCTAGAAGAGCAGGGAACTGGGATTGCAGCTTTGAGGTGGTTGTAAGTACAATTTTCAGGTGAGGCTGTATAAATGGATAGCATGCAAGTTGTGCAAGGCACTCTGGATAACAGAATTCTCGAAAGGCCTAAGATGTAAATACAGTATTTCAAACATGGAAGTAATGAAGCTCAAGTGAAGGCTGGTGTGAGAGAGCTGTAATGGTGTTACTGCACAACAGGACACCAAGAAATCAGGTTCTATATCTCTCGGCCCCAGCTCTCCTCTCCAATGCTAATGATCCTTTTTTCTTCAGTGCAGTTTACCTGAGACTCCAGCAGGGGGCCTCCCACATACCCCAGCATGCACAGAGGGACCTAAGGTTTATTAGCAACAATACACCATTAAGCTTAATTAAGTCTCAGTAGGAAAGCAAGAGTCCACAAAAAAGATAAAACCTTTACTACTGTTACCGTAGCGAGAGAAACAGATGGTGATCTTCCAAACTGTGAATGTCCACAACCAACTACATTAGGAAGGCTAATAGGAGGGACCTATTCAGCTGTGTGTCTCTATATTGATCCAATCAGCTGTGTGTCTGTACTGATCCAATCACCTGTGTGTCTCTGTACTGATCCAATCAGCTGCATGTCTGTACTGATCCAATCAGCTGTGCGTCTGTACTGATCCAATCAGCTGTGTGTCTCTGCACTGATCCAATCAGCTGTGTGTCTGTACTGATCCAATCAGCTGTGTGTCTCTGCACTGATCCAATCAGCTGTGTGTCTTTGTATTGATCCAATTAACTGTGTGTCTGCACTGATCCAATCAACTGTGTCTCTATACTGATCAATCAACTGTGTGCACTGATCCAATCAGCTGTGTGTCTCTGCACTGATCCAATCAGGTGTGTCTCTATACTGATCCAATTAGCTGTGTGTCTGCACTGATCCAATCAGCTGTGTGTCTCTGCACTGATCCAATCAGCCGTGTGTCTCTGTATTGATCCAATCAGCTGGGTGTCCGTACTGATCCAATCAGCTGTGTGTCCGTACTGATCCAATAAGCTGTGTGTCCGTACTGATCCAATCAGCTGTGTGTCCGTACTGATCTAATCAGCTGGTATCTGCAGTCTGACTCATAGTGTGGGGGGAGGCCTGCAGTGGTCAGGTTCTGTACTGCATCCACTGCCCCATTAGGTCCAATACAGGGCCAGCTGTGATGGATGTGACAGATGTGAATTGTTTTTATTCTCCTGTTTCTTCCCCTGACACGGCTCTGTGGCTTGGCCATGTAAAACCGCCCTCATTAGGCTGACAGAAAGACTATCGGGGAAGGACAGTGAATGTCTGGCACAGAGACCACAATCAATAATGCACACAAGCCATCGATCATTCAGCCACACTTTCATCAAGAGAAGCTCAAATTTCATTTCGTTTTACTTTAGGCTTCCATTTGGTCAGCCGACAGTCCCCTTTCATCCACTGTAGTATCACTGTACGAGAGATGCATTTGACTGCGGCTCGAGAATTAGCTTACGTTGGATAACGACCAAAAAGGATTTTCCAGCTTACAACAATTTTGTAGCAATGTTAAAGGAACATTACCAGGTACATTATGTGTATATGAACATGGATACAGCCAGAGAAAAACAGCTGTTTGGTCTAATCTGTCTTAGGAGGACAGGCGGATTGGGAATCATATCTTCAGAGTTTGAAAGGAATATTTTTCTTTGGCCACATTCTGTCGTCCCTCCCTCCTGGCTCCCTCTCATGTCCCATTTGGCAGCTGAGAGCCTCTGCCGTTGCTTTTAATGAACTGGAAATGAAAGAAGCTTCAAAGTTCAAACCCTCATAAAAGATTCCAATTAGAAACCAAAGAAGCATCATTCAGTTCAAACCGTTTTGCTGTTTATTACATAAGAGCAAAGCAGGGAACTTCTCCATTTACGAACCAGCCCCACTCAATTATAGTTTATAACTCAGAGTCTGTGAGGCTTCTCTGTGTGTGATCTTTCCCTGGTTTACTCTTTTAGGTTTGTCCATCCCATTGCACATTATACAATACATCTATGTGTATGACTGTTATAATTTTGTGTTGCTTCTCTGAGTTATATTCTGTGAAACAGCATGTGGCAATTCCTTATCTCTAAATACTGAATTACATCCAGTTCCAAGCCTGATTTGAATACATTCCACCTACTGAATAGCACTTGTAGACACCTGCTGATATCCTCAACATTACATGAGCGTACATGCATGGATGAAGTATAAAATGGAAAGTAAGATGGGTTTATTATTTTGTGCAGTAATGTGACTTTCTCAACAGATTTCTTTAACTTCTGCTGATGGAAGCCGCAAGCCTTTTAGTTGTTTTTTTTTTTTTTTTAAATGATAAAAATGTTTTATTTCAAGTACAATTTAGTTGGTTGATTTACTGATTGATTGGGTATGTTTAAGCTACGGTGCATAATGTGGTCAGAACTGATCTTAATTTTGTGCAGTCCTAATGAAAGACTCCACGGTCACCAGACCAGCATCACATATATATATTTCAACAGAAACGCTGTTCAGATGCTGCTCTGAAAAATCCAGTACCAACAAAATGATTATCAACTACAAGCCTTCCCCCATTCAGGAATGCTATCACAGTGGGTTGGTCCACAGCAGCACAGAGAAATTGAAGGTCCTCCTCAGCATATACATGCGTAAAAGCTACCTTGTACAAGGATAATTACCCGGACCGTTCTCCACTAAGCTCGCTCGTTTATTCAAGCAGGCAAAATCCAATCAATATGATTTTATCTCTTTCTTAAACAAAATCAATTTCCCATCACTTAAATGGTGAACAATTTCTTCTGGTCAGGAAAATGAGTTCTCAACAGTGTCTCAGAAGCTGTGCAGTACAGAAGGAATCAGACAGCTACCTGGTTCCTGGTTTTAACCAGATGTGACTCGTTTTGTATGTTAATACCACACAGTGGCCGAGACCTGGTACATGCCAGGAGCTCTCTCTTAATTTTGGACGCAATTTAATTTCAAATTTAGAGGCATGTGAGTATTAGAAGAGACCTGCAGATCAGGATTATGTGTATCCAGTACCCATTTGTTTTAGATTTTTTTATTTTATTACTTTGAAAAGTCCTTTACATGCATGTGTTCCTGTGTGATGGATACTCGATTATTCTGTTTTCTGTACAGTGGACTGTCCTTTTGTCTGTGATGCATTCCAATAATGGCAGCAAACAAATCTTCTTTGATTTTCAAGCGTGACACAGACCCAGATTTGTAGGAGTGTAGCAGAGCATTCTGATTTACTATCGAGCTGGAACCCCCAGGGGCTGTGATGTGAACTCACCAGGATCAGATCTGTGAACTTAAGTGCTAACACAGGAGACAAATGCATGAAAAAAAATAGATAATATACATACATTATAAAAATTAATATTTCAAAACGAACCAGTCAGTAGACTGATGTGGACATGCATTAGAGCCAGAGAAGAACATGCAGTTATTATTAATGAAATCGTGTGAGTCACATGTCACGCAATGACAGCGAACTGGATGTGCGTACAGGCATTATAAATTGCAGTGTGCTGCTCTGAAGTGTGTGAAGGACGAGTGCAGATCTAGCATACGGTGGAGCTGGCGCATCCTGGCACAGAATCAAGCGTGTGGATTTGGTGTGCCGCTCAGAATTAAATTATGTAGGACAGAACGCAAGGCAGTAGCTGCTAGCAGGAGACGGGGTCATTTCTAAAGGTGGCAAAAATAATTATGGTAAGCGTCTGTTATCTGGGAGGCACTGAGGCTACGGCGCAGTGGTGCAGGGGACAGACTGCATGGAGGATTTAAACCAAACTTTTCCCTACAGTCCTCTCAACAGCGACTGTAAAAAGGAGTACAGCGCTACACTAAACAGAAACACCCCTCCTGCGTGTCACTGAGTGTCAGTGCTGGGAGGCGGCTGCTGTGAAACGGTTGCCGTGGCGCGCTGATGCGGTTGCCATGTCCGTGCCTCCCTGAGATGTGATCGATGCTGGCAGCTGGGTTTGCGTGATGCGATGAGCCAGCCCCGTATCCCTGCCAGGGCTCTCGTGTTAGCGACTTTGTTCCCACCTTCTGACTCCAGTTACAGGAGGGGGAGAAAAAGCACATTCAACACATTTAGCACTACTCTGCTTTGCGCTACTCTCCCAGGCTGACAGGCTCGTGAACATTAATTTCATCATCGAATGAACTGATTACATCCTCTGCTTTTCCCGTGTAATCATTCCAACCGAAGAAAACCTGCAGTAATGTAAATACACAAATAAGAGAGGGTGCAGCCACGGTTCGGGAAGGCTCTAACACTCAAGTGTGCTAGGAAACAAAACTTCTGTCGAGCAAGATTAATTTAATTACGCTACCAATTTCACAGGCCTGTGCTCACTGCTATAGTTCACAGTTATTAGGGTATTTTACCAGTGCTCTGACAGCCAGTAATAAGTCTGATATGATCCTTCGTACCTGACCATAATGTTGATGAGCTGAAGTTGAAGTGGATCTGGGGATATGCCGTATTACCTGTTGTTACAACATGCTTTAGCAAATGAAGACGTGCAGCTTTATGTAAAGTGTTTTCTGTGTGGTCTCGTCCTGGAAAAGGTTTATATAGTATAGCCCTAACCTCCCCTTGCTTGAATCTTTTCCATACTAGTTTTACTTGCCAAAAAATTTTCAATGAGTTGCTTATAGCTTTGTGAATGCCTGGAACAGATCAAGGTCACATTGCCTTACTCAAGTCAGTGTCAAACAGGAGGACCTTTGTCCTCAACCACAAAAGTATACATTAATTCTGTTTTAATATAATAGCACCCTTACTCATTATAAAGGACTCCACTGAGAGAGGCCTTGGGCTGAGTGCTCTCCCAGCCTTTTCATGATGAACATCTCAATAAGAGTTCCAATTGAACCCCGTGACACATCTCAAATGCTTACATTTCCACACCTTCCTACTGTCAGTCAAAAGAATATTTTCATATATTACATAAAACAATGGTTATCTAATAAGTTACAGCAAATATTGAAACATTTCTAAATAAGCTATGCCTACATGTTGCTTTTGATCAAGGTGCCTGTTGACATTTTTCAAAGCTGAACAGAATTAAGGGCAAGTTGCACTCTGAAATTATAGAGATACAGAATTATAGAAATTATAAAAAGTCAATAGATTGACTTCGCTAAAAAAGCACAAGGACATTGAGGCAACAGTTGAGGATGGAACTTCTGCGCAATTTTGAGATGGCTATTGAACAATAATAGTTTTGTAGAAAATTTTTAATTATTTTAATTGAAGTTAATATTAAGATAGATGGGAGTTCAGACAATATGGTGTGTGTGTGTGTGTGTGTGTGTGTGTGGCTAGAGGAACGGTGCACAGAAGACTGGAAGCTGCAGGTTTTTAATGACAGTTTCAGACCTGGTGAAGACTGGGGGTTTGAGGAATGTAGAATGAGTCCAGTGAACTGTGATATTTCCCAGACACGGGTGGAGTCCCTGGAGGAGCTCCGTAATGAGAATGAAGCTGGTGGTACAGAGCGCTGAAGCATACTGGCATACAGCTTCCTGTACCAGACTCCTCCCTCTCAGTCACAGGCAGGGGGGCCTTCGCTCTGTGTTGGAAGATGGATAGGGCTTCTGCTGTCCTGACCACAGTGGGAAGGTCATTTCCACACCCGGGGTGGGGGGGGGGGAGCGCAGAACAGACAGGTGCCTGGGCACACCGAAGGACGGGGGGGGGGGGGTTCTCTTTTGGTAGAAGTGTGGGATAGGGAGATTTACCTGAGTAAAGAGCCAGTAGAGCTTCATTCGCTTGGCTTTGGCATAGCTGCACTCAATGAGGCGAGGCCTGCTGTTCACATCCACCAGGCACTTGTTGTCGTCATCATCGATGGTGGGGCTCAAGACCCCAATGTGTAACTGCTGAGTGCTGGTGTAGTACACATTCTACAAAGACACAACATACAGGTGCTTACTGTTCCATTCTGGAGTAACATAGAACATCTCAGCAGAAAATAAAACCCTTAATGAGGTGCAACCCTTACTGTGAAAAGACAACAGATAGATATATTAATGCTGAACATTTCCTGAATTTTTCAGAAATAATAACATCTAGAATAACACTGTTAGTTGCTCTGGATAAGAGAGTTTGTTAAATTAATGTAATGTAATGTATGATAAAGCTGAAACAAAAAAGAACACTGACAGAAGTCTGACAGCCCATGATGAATACGTAATTTGGAAAAGTGCAGGGGTAAAGGGAATTAAAAATAAATCTTTTTTTCTGCTGTGGTAGCTGGTATGTGTAAGGATGTTGTGCCTTTGAGGAGTTACATTGTAGGTCACTTTCAAGAGAGATGCTGCTTTAAGCGCTGAACAATCTAAGCAGTCAAAGTATCACTACACACAAGGGCACATCACCCAGGCAGACACTGATGAATAGTCATTCCTTTATGAGCACCGTGTGGCATTGCGTGTTCGCAAACTTGCTTTTTAATAAACTGCTAACCACAAGAAAATAACTTTAAGAACATTCTAGGTCAAGGATGAATCGGTATAAATCTGTTTAAACAGCAGAATAATTTAGGCAACATCCTCTTGCATGTTTCTAGTCATACTGAAAGTGTATAATGAATGGTCAACATTAAACTGTGAGGTGGTGGCACCTCTCTCTCTGATTTCTGCGGGTTAATTGACCCTGACGAGGGGCAGGTGTATGAGTACTATGGTGAGGTGATAGCACCTCACAGGTATTTGTCTGAGCTAATTGTCCCTGATGAGGGTCAGGTGTAGGAGGCCTATATGTAGCCCCTGATTTCTGGGGTTCAGCGCAGACTCATTGTTTGTCAGACTCTTAGTGTGTAGGGGTGTGAGAATCGGCAGAAGTTACCGTGTTGATCCTATCTGCCTGATTTGATCACCGTTTAGTTTCTTCTCGAGTTGGTGATCTCTCTGCGCTGTGGAGGACATTTTGCCGTCGTCTCTTTAGTTTTCTTTTTGTTTTCTACCCGCCGGGCTGCGAATATCCTTTTTCTTTTGTAAGTGACCCCACTCTGTTTTTCTAGTGGGGGTTTTCTTTTTGGGCAGCTACGCTGCGGCGGTGTTTAATTTCTTTTAGTTTTCTGAGCCCGCTGACAGAAGTTTCAGTGAGTGGAGAGAGCGATTACTTCGCTCTTTATTATTTGGTTTTTCCCCTTCCCTTTCTATCGCTCAGCGATTTGGTGGTTATCCCTCAGGGTTAACTTTTAGATCCCCTCGGTCCGCAATTGCGTCCCACCCTCCTCAACCGTGACATAAACACAGTACACTTGCACCAGTTTATACTGACTGGTAAAGATTACCCACAGTGCACCAGTGTAAAATGAATGGTAAAGATTGCCCACAGTGTATCAGTGTATACTGATTGGTAAAGATTACCCACAGTGTACCAGTGTAAAATGAATGGTAAGGATTGCCTACAGTGTATCAGTGTATACTGAGTGGTCGACATTAAGCACAGTTTTACCGTGTCCTCCTCTTTTCTCTTTAAAGAGTTAGTCGTGTTTACCTCAGAAGGGGTGACTTTGTTTTAGGTGATCCCTCTCTGATGCCATCACTCTTTTCCTGTTCTATAGTCTCTAACACGGGGAATTATACATGGATTTATGTAAAAGATCCAAATGCCCTCATTGGTCCTTTTCATATCACACAGGACATGGTAACACAGGCCTCTGGTAGGTTTTTTTCCATTTCCAGGCTCTAAACTCACATCCTGATGTCTGTCCAAGTCTTAACACTCACACACTTTCAATGATGTATTTGTGGGTATTTTTTTCAATCCCAGTGCCATTAGCATGGTGCTTGTTCATGAGCATTCTTGTGATCCAATAAAGATATTACAGAAAGCAAAGATGGAAAAAACAAATGGTCAGTGATGTAATGCAATTCCTTGCATCGTTGGATGAGCAAACAGTAGGCCTAATTAAGCCATTTTAAATTTAAGATTTTTTCAATACACTTTAACTGTATTTTTAATGCATTTAATGTTCTTTGCTTCTGTCGATTAATTGAACTCAAGGCTATACATCTATAGTGCTGACTCCTGACTGCAGCTGGATTTAGTCCAGAAATTCACAGTTCTGCAAAAATTATCTGCAATTCCCTTCACCGAAGTGTCCAGAGATGCCACTTCAGATAAGGGCTCAGTAAGAGCCTTCCACCACTTGTAAACTACTTATATGGGACAACCCTGAACCCTCTCAAGTGAGAACGCACATAAAGGTCAAGGTCATAGCTAGGTTTCCAATAACTTGTGCATTTACAGTTCCCATTAAATATTTTTACACAATAGACAATTATAAATCAATAGTTTGTCTTAAGCTAATATTCATATCTTATCATCATACATACATGCAATCTTAAACAATAGATAAGACTTCAGATGTCAGTCGTATCTATTGATATGGATGCTACATTGCATTTCTAAATTTTACTCCCTTTTTTTCATATTTCTGCAAAGAACATAGATTCACTAACATAAGCTATTAATCTATGAAGCACCTAGTCCTGCCCTAAAACTAACGACAAATGGAGGTAATCCTGTACATATAGAACTGAGTAGGATCCAACCTTTTTCCTCCAGAACAGGCTGAATTCTCCTCAACATTGATTGGATATTTAACAGAGAACAGGGGACAGTGCAGGCCATTGGACTAAAGTGAGGTCACTGTCATGTTCGTAGAACCAACTTGAGGTGATGTGTGCTTTGTGACATGGTGCGTTATCCTGCTGGAACCATCCACTTGAAAAAGAGTAGATTGTGGCCATAAAGAAATACACATGGTCAACAACATTACTCAGTTGGTATTAAGGGGCCTACGTGTGCAAAGAAAACATTCCTCACATCATGACACCACCACCAACAGCCTGCACCATTGACACAAAGCAGGTGGACCCATGGATTCACGTTGTTCATGCTAAATTCTGACCCTACCATCTGCATGTTGCAGCAGAAATCGAGATTCATCAGAAAAGGCAACGTCAATCGCCCAGATTTGGTGATCACATGCCCACACTGTAGCCTCATCTTCCGGTTCTTACTGTAGCTGACAGGAAATGAATCCAGCATGGTCTTACAAGACCGGAAGTAGCCAACCTGCATCAAGGTTCAACACGCTGTGCCTTCAATGATACCCTTATACACATAGCTGCTGCAAACAGCTGTTATTTGAGCATTTCTTGTTTCTTTTAGTGTGAACGAGTCCACACATTTTCCTCTTACTTCTCAGTCAGAAAACTGACAGTTACAATTTAAGTCAATTGTCAGAAATAAGCACTTAAAATCATACAAGAAGAGCCGTTGTTGACGGCAAATGTTCAAATGTATGAGGACAAATGTTCCAGACGCACTAAGTGTAAATAATGGAATACTCAGTCAAAGCTATTTTCAGTGCCATTAAAAAACTGGTCCTGAATAAATGTTATTACTGATGGACTGGTGTGAAAACAGGCTATGATTTTTACTGTAAAGTTGCAGTATACCACATTGTAACTCCACATAAGGAGACGTTTTTTGGTCCACTTTGTCTACAATACATGTATTTAAGGTTCATTTAATATTTTAATTGTAATATTTATATTGATTTGTGGAGATAACATTTTCAGTTACCCTGCTTAATAAAAATAAATACGAATATGAATATTTCTCATCTGTAACGGTATCAATGTTCATGCTGCATCTTGTTCACTTAATCTTCCTAGAGCCATAACATGGAAAATCAGATTATAGAAGAGGTATGAAGACCGTAATGCACATTTGTATTTATTCACATTTACAGAGTCATTATAATTATGTTTTATTTAATAAATATGCACATTGCTGTCTATCTACAATCTGCCGTGTATTAAATATGGACAATGAACCAGCAGAGAATTCCTCGTTTATAAGTCCCTGCATGAAAATTGTCTGAATGTCTAATTTTCACATGATGCACTTAGATAAAGGCTTTAAAGCAGAAAAGTGTAACAAGATTTTCACAATGCCACAGAAGCCTATCTGTACAATTCCAAAAGAGATTCAAATCTGACATCCCAAGACCCAAATAAGAAGGTATCTTTATTTTACCAAAGCTGTCTTATTTCTTGCTTTCTACAAGCGCAGACAACATCCCTGGGCCACGTTCTTGCATTTGCAATAAAAAAAGCCGTTAAATTATAGCGCGGAATCCCTTCAGTCCTTGGCAGTACACTTCACTTATTTAGCAACACACCCGAAACAGAGGCTCAGCGTGCACGCAGTCGTGCTGAGGCAGAACCCCTGTGCAGCCGGGGCAGCCCAGGGCCCACCATGCCAGTCTGCCCACCATGCAACAGGGCTCCTGGTGGGCCAGTTTCATTTATGACAGGGAAAATGTCAATTCCAATACCAACATTTAAGCACATCGTTTGATGGTCAGTACAATATCTCTGTCCTTCCAAGCCCAAAAGTATAACGAAAAAAGACCCAGTGCTCTGGAGAATACCTTGAGCAACATTTTTTTCAAACCACAATTTAGTCAGCAGTGATTGTACTTGAGTGATGCAGCACAAGTTTCTCCTTTAGCGGTAGAACATTTTCCACGAAGAGATAAAAAGCACTTGAGTGATGCTGTGCTATTTCTTTGTACTGCTGAGAGAGCATTCTTTAGTTAGCCTTGTTGGACAGATAGAATTTTCTGGAAATGCCTTTCAATTTATACATTATCAGTAAGTATAGAGGGCACACTCAGACAACAAATGTTTGGCCAAATCTTCCCTGTGAATAATCACAGCTCTTGTGATAGGCTCCTCGGTCTATGGAGAAATTCTGTTTTCCAAAAACCTAATGCTATAAATCAGAATACAACTCACACCAGTCTTCACAGATATGCAGAGCTTCAGCAATGCACACATTCAGCAGGAAAAAGTTGATGGTACAGGTAGCATCAGGTACAGGCAGCTTCAGGTACCCGTTGGCTACCTACCCGCCCAACCCCCAACTCACTGACCTCCCTTGGCTACACATAACTACAAGCTTCAAATTTAAGAAACTGTTGCTAGCCTACCAGGCTACCAAGGGGACTGACCCTTCATACTTTCAAAAGATCATCTGACCATACACACCAGCCAGACCCCTTCGTTGCGCAATATAGGAATTTGTCTGCCTCTCTCCAACCCTGCACTTCCCGGGCATGTCTATTGTTTGTTTAGGCCCATCGATGGTGGAATGAGCTTCCCATGGCGATCCGAACAGAGACGTTGGCCATCTTCTGACAGACCTTTTCGGACTGCGCCTCGAATCCTCACTACAGTCTGCTCAGTTTATAACGCTCTCTTTAAAGCAGAAACACTTTGAGTGAAATCTGCTTTGAGGTCAGGGTTCTGACTGTATTTTCTGCATAGAAGCACCCCCAGCACCTTTACTAAAATTCAGAAAGGCAGCTTTCAGACTGATTCCTGGTATCGATTGGAGGAATCACTGATGTTGCTCTTATGAAAACACGAGTGGCCTGCTGGAGCCCAGTTAATTAAAGTTTCTCAGTGAAGAATAATTCTCAAAGGGCTCCATTTTGTCCAGTCTTTCATTAAATTAATCAATACATTCCAGGCTCACTGGAAATCGCCCAAACCTAAATCAATGTTTTATTTTCTGCGGAGGTGTGCCAGCAAATTAAAAGCTTCAGCTCCATGTGCCTGCATGTGCCTGTGCTCTTTGTGGAAGCACTGGAGTGTGAATTTTGCACTCTGAAAATACAGCACTTCAATCAACGGTACACAGAGCCGATCCTCCATTTCGGCAGAACCCACCAACTCAGGGCAACCTCATTCACTTTCCTGCATTCATACAGCTCTTCCCAACACAAGGTTTTTTCTGACTGCAATGGAGCTATCTTCAGGAATAAAGATCAGATGAATGAAATTCAAATCTGTCCAAATTAAAATGTATTTCCATAAAAGTGAACACAAATGACTTACCAGGCTATTTTGGGGGAAAAGAGGAAATTGGACAGGGATTTGGGTTCGTGGTCTATAATTCGTCCAAGGAAAGAGACAGAATAAACATATTACACTCCAAAAACTTGCATGAGGTGCAGAGCCAAAACATCACATGAGAAAATAAGTTGTGTGCTTAACCATTTATTTACTTTCTGTACCCATTACCTGATTAGTGAGGGTCAATCACCAGTCTCTTTTGATTTGACAGTTCTTTGGCTCTTCCCATTGTGATGGATGACAATAGGATTTTATATGCTTGTTATACCCTAGTGAAACTGGAAGTGATGGAAGGCCATAACACAGTTCCTTAGAATGAGATTAAATAAGTATTTTTAATCATATTTTTACTCAAAAGAGCACATTTTTAAAATAATAATTATATTAAAATAACCGTATATGTATTTCTAGTGTCTGACCATAAAATATATCCCACTATCGGTGTTAATTTATTTATTTATATGGTCTACTTTCAACAAGGGTGGAAATAATTTTGGACCTGAATGTATACTGTTAATAACTTTAGTAATGTGAGTTTTTGGATATTTAAAGTCAGCAAATGACACACCCCAGACTTGAAATAGACATGCATATGACAGAGGGCTGACCCACTTTGGAGACCCAGATAATGCAAGTGTTGATCTGAAATGCTCCACTCAGGTAAACAAAAAGATTACTTCACTACAGATTGCTTTTTGGAATGTATATGTGTGTGAAGAGCACTCCATGTTCCATGTTTTGTAGCAGAATGTTCATGCTGAGCAGTTCAATTTCGATACATTTTTGAAAATACAAAGTCCCAATATTTCTCACAAAATGTAATCGAATCAGACACCAGTGTTTATCTCTCCCATCTTGTAGCCTTTAATCAGACGCTAATCTTCATTCTTATCAACACTGAGTGCACCAATAACATTTTATCATTCTTCACAAGCCAAAATTTCCATCAATCAGCTATTACACAATCCTAGTAACTGTAACAAAGTAACTGAATCTTAAAACAGAATCCAAATGTAGATGTCAAAGCTACCATTTTAAATAAAGCACACAGTCACATTTTGGCGCAATCTGTAATCGTTTCACTCTCCCTTAGGAATACTTTCACTCAATAAAAATTAACTGAGCTTAACTTTTCTGAAGAACCAGGTAAGAACAAAAAGTTTCCAAAGTGCCGCAGTTAAAAAAGGATGATGCTGTTCAATCAGCCACTGAAATTCAGAAAATGAGCGTGTTTCCCCACAACAGAAACCTTACAGTGGAAAAAAGGAGGGATGATTCTGCACCACAGAAACCTTACAGTGGAATAATAAGCAATGATTCCACACCATACAAACCTCAAGGTGGAATAATGAGGAGATGATTTCGCACCATAGAAACCTTATAGTGGAATAATGAGGAGATGATTCTGCACCATAGAAACCTTACAGTGGAATAATGAGGAGATGATTCCACACCATAGAAAACTTACAGTGGAATAATGGGGAGATAATTCCACACTATATAAACCGTACAGTGGAATAATGACCAGATGATTTGAGTGCAGCATTAAGAACAATAAGGTCCCTTGTCACAATGGAGAAATATAATTAGGTTCTCCATTTTTGAACAGGATAACATTTATTGCACAAGAGCTCCCCATTTGTATTATCCAAACAAAATGCATCACTGAGCAAATGACTGCACAGAGTACAACCATTGAAGAGCTGGGCTTGATTCATTGCATATAGCTCCCTGTCACAGAATAATCCCTTAGTAATTAAGGCAGTAATTACAGTGTACCGTTTAGCTAATATAACCTCACGTACTCACGTACTCACTCATTCATTCACTCACTCACTCACTCACTTACTCACTCATTCACTCATTCACTCACTCACGCACTCACTCACTCACTCAATTAAAGTGTGCGTGATGCTGAGAGTACTGAATAAGAGGACTGAACTGGGAGGTGGCTCAGACATCAGGAGCACAATCCCTTACCATGCCATCGTAATGACTAGCTGATCTAACAAAGTAACTTATGCTGCATCTCCCAAACAATGTGCTAATCTAATGAGGAACTCTGTGCATTCCTGCTCCCCATCAGAGAGACAGCCCAGGCCTCAGCCAGAGACCCAAAGTCTTCCTGCTGTGCTATAGCTCTGGTATCTGTTCTGCATGATAGCGTTAGTGCTTGTTTTCGGTATTAGTATGTTGTAAATCTCATGTCTGTCATTAACCAGTTCAGTATCTCTTGGAAAATTAGATGTTATGTTTTCTGAATTAATCAGCTAGCCTACAAGACCGCAAAGTGTTTGCATGATTTCCAGAGTGTACATTTCTTTGTCTCTTTAAAACACAAATTATATTAACTGGAGATGAAATCCAGCATTTACCCTCTAGATCAGGGCCACAGTATTTGCATTTAAACAATAGGTTTCCGCTGATTTAATTAACTGCAGCCTGCAATGGGTAACCGCTTTCTGTGCTGCTGATGTTAATGCTAATTGTGCAAATCCTGTAAAGTCTAGCACACAAGTACCCAATGCATAGCACACATTTTACACTCTGGCATCTTTCTATGAGCGTTACACACGGCAGCACGGGGACGGAATCTGGCACGGGGCCTGACCACTCAGATTACCATCCAGCAGAGCGTCAACCTGACCACTCAGATTACCATCCAGCAGAGCGTCAGCCTGACCACTCAGATTACCATCCAGCAGAGCTATAGCCTGACCACTCAGATTACCACTCAGCAGAGCTTCAGCCTGACCACTCAGATTACCATCCAGCCTGACCACTCAGATTACCATCCAGCAGAGCTTCAGCCTGACCACTCAGATTACCATCCAGCAGAGCTTCAGCCTGACCACTCAGATTACCATCCAGCAGAGCTTCAGCCTGACCACTCAGATTACCATCCAGCAGAGCTTCAGCCTGACCACTCAGATTACCATCCAGCAGAGCGTCAGCCTGACCACTCAGATTACCATCCAGCCTGACCACTCAGATTACCATCCAGCGTGACCACTCAGATTACCATCCAGCCTGACCACTCAGATTACCATCCAGCCTGACCACTCAGATTACCATCCAGCCTGACCACTCAGATTACCATCCAGCAGAGCTTCAGCCTGACCACTCAGATTACCATCCAGCCTGACCACTCAGATTACCATCCAGCCTGACCACTCAGATTACCACCCAGCAGAGCGTCAGCCTGCATAGGCCCATCCGTACTGGCAGCAGAACCACACTAATTAAACCTACAGTCACTGAACGCCTTTAAACAGCATGTCTTCTGCCTCGCGTGTTTATGAAGATACCAAATCTAAACAAAATCTTAATCCCCATTCCCATGAAAGTGTTCTGGCATTTAAGGACAACAGTAAAACAAGTTTATGCAATGTATAAATGGCTGCCTTTACTGCATTTACCACAGAGAACCCAGAGTTTACTGGGTTTAAAAGCCCGTAATTCAGCCCTCCAGTGGCAAGATGGCAACAGAGCCCCAACATGATGCCGTCTTTCAGGGATTCATTAACAGTCATCCCAGACTCTTATTTTGTCTCAAGAGGAAAGAAATTATGTGGTTACAAAGTAATGACAAAAGTAATGCACATTGAGCATTCTGTACATGCTAACTTTGTCAAGAAAGGAAGTTTTATTTGTGCCATGCTTTCCTGTCATCTATAATGCTTAATTATGCTTCCCAGTAAACATTTTCTCATAAAATATACTCAGGGATTAACACTGTGTTGAGAGCTTTCAGTTTAAGCAGATAAATGACCCATCTTTACACAGCGATCCAAAAGCCTATTAACTGTAATTTTTTCTTCCACTGTCAGAATGTTTACATCCATTGTGTTAATGTGATAGGTTGTTAGGCTGTACCAGACTCATTAAGATTGATTTCTTATCTGATGACTGCTTCATCAGCATTAATTTCCTTGTTGTGTGTCCAACTAGAGCAGCCATAGACATGACAGAGCTACAAATCCAGAGCAGTTATATAACCTAAAAAAAATAGAAACGCCTAAAATCACAATTACTGTGCTTAAAGTAATCCATATTGAGAAAGAAAGGGGGAGAATTACTGTGCTAGTGAAGCACACAAAGCAGAGAGAACTGCAGTTTTCCCCAAGAAATGGGCTGCATCTGTCTGGCCCTGTGACCCAAATACAACAATTGCATGCCTAGCTGTCCCAGGTAACATTAAATTATAATGACTCCTCGCACCCGGGGCAAGAGTGCAAAGCTGCTCTTCTCAGTGAGTTAACTGCTCACGTCTGTCAGTAGATCAGCCAGACACAGTGGTCTCTGCGCAGTCATATTTAAACTTTTGAACACTACAAAGTTCACATACCAGAATAAGAAAAGTCACATTATGCTTTTTTACATCCAATACCAATCTTGAAATCAATAAAAAAGCATTTTAAAGGAAGCTGTTAAGCAATCATTTGATTGTTTGATTTTATCTAAAGACACCGCTTCAAAAATATTCACTAAAATAATAATCAGAATTATCATTCATATTAGAAAGTCAAACACAGATCAGGTATTGCACAGTGCTGTGAAAATGATGTTTTTTACATGGGAGATATGAGTTTTTGATCACGTTTTTCATGAAATAAACAAAATAATAATTTAAAAAGTGTGTTTCCTTTGTCTACTTACACTTACACTGTTTATAGAACTGAAACCATTTAGTGTGACAAATATGCAATATGCAATATTTTTTTCACAGCACTGAGCCTGTGTACTCACAATACTTTTTGAGTGCTGTGATGGACTCATACTCTGAAACACATCAGCATTTTTAGAACTTAAGGGAGTTCTGGCCAAAAGCGGTTCTGTGTTCTAATATTTCTGCATATATCATAGTCCTTGCAACACTATGTAAGCTAAAACCTTTGTATCGCTGTAATCGCTGCGCATCAGACAATCTCAAAACTGCTTTTTGGTGCTTTATGATATAAAGGAAATATCTTGTTCTGCTAGTCTCACTGCATATGAAGATGAGATTCTGTCATACTGCTCCAAATCTCTGGTTAGCAATATTTCAAAATTTTCTCAAAAGCAAAGCTGGCAGTAAGAACATGATATTGTCAGGGATTTATTAACAGCTTCCTGATGCAACAGCGAGTCCCAGGGCATCTCCTAATCCTATATAACCCTGATCATGATACTCTGCTATGACAAATAACAGACAAAGCAAAGCAATTGAACAGCTTCAATTTGTGAAAGATTAAGACACTAAATACATCTGAAACAAAAATCTGTCTTTCTTTAGCCTTTATTCTTTTAATCTGGGTTGAGATTCTATGTGGACGGGGCACTGCAAATGTTGAACCGACAGTTGTGATGTTGGATACTAGGAAAACTATGATCCTAGACCTGTTGTCCACATACAGTTAAATATATTAGTATGTTCTAACCTGGAGACCTGTGCTGTTCCTCTCGTTCGTTTAAAATGACGTAAATAGGACTACACTACAATTTTTTTACAATTAGGGTATAAATTATAAGTTAAAATTAATCATAATATTTAAATATCAAGCTGATGTACGACATGCAAAATGTGATTGATGAGCTCTGGGTTCATTAGATCCCATTTAGAAATTAGCATGAGAAAATATATATGCCTTATATTAGATTAAAAATATTCCATTAAGATTCATGGATGAACAGCCACCAAGCTATGAGTATATTTAAACTCAAAAACACTAGAAGTGTTTGGAAAAAGATTTGTAATTTGACCCTTCACTTCATGAGGTAACACAGCAGGTTGTCTTTAACCTAAAGCCGCGTTTCCACCGCAGGAACTATACCCCGGAACTAGGAACCTTTTGAGGAACTCAGTGCGTTTCCACCGCAGGAACTAGGGTCTAAATTTAGTTCTGGGGGCTTTGTTTTACCCCCCAAAACGTTCCTGCTCGGGGGGTAGTACTTTCCGAAAGTACAGGAACCTTTTGGGTGGAGCTTGCAGCGCTGAACATTTCTGATTGGTCGAGTACTCGTAGAGTTTGTGTTGTATTTATTTTCCGCCATTACCCGCCATGTTTGAAAATATGCAGCGGCAAACCAATTTATTTTCATAATAACTTCAAATCAAACTTGTATGTTATGCGGCGCAGTAGCCTACTTTTGGTTATAGCCTATCAACGTCTTGGAATTATAACGTGTGCTCTTCTGTTCTTTTCTTGCTTTAGTATTCGTTTTATAAAATGCTAAGCATTCGTGCTGGGACAGCATATTACGTAGGCTACCAAAACATTCAAACGGATTAATTCGGTTGCTGAATATTTTCTTCCAGATTTTCTTTGTTAGCCCGTTGTAATTGACTCAAAACGTTTGATACAGTTATGTGAGGTATGCGGTAGTTCTGCATAATTAACATTGGTGATACAGTACAAGCAAACTGGAAATCACCTTCCGCACTTTTTATCCGGGTAAAATAACAGGTTAATTCTAGTAATCTTCCCTTTAGCTTTTTCAGACTGCCGTAATTTTACTCAATTTTACTGCCATTTTTCAATTCCACGAAAAAACCAGGAAGACTATGGACTCATTTATGGTGCATGGTTCGCATCTGGAGGGCACACTTCGCTGCTCGGCTAGCAGTAACTTCGAAGGAAAGCAAACGGTGGCTGTACCACTACTAATTTACATTTTCACGCAAGTCCGAGTTTTCGTTCTATTCTTGTCATTTTGCGATTAGCCTATATGGAATTGACGACGAGAAAGTAATAAAACAGCTAATTGTTTACAACGTGTGCATGTTTTCTGCAGTTAATGAATGTGTTTGAGAGGATATATGAAAATCAATAAATACAAAAGTAACCATATAGTCATTGTTGGTAACCCGTTGTATATAAGTGGAATAAACCCCTCCGGGCTGTCCCGGTTATTAGAAAATAATGTAGGCTACTTCGGTGGTAGTATGGGGTTACAGAAGAACTCATATGACAGATGGACCGACGACAACGTCAGTGGGCTAATTTGCCTAATCTTCGCGGTACTTTAGACCCCGGTGGAAACGCAGACAACCATTGGCTGAAGGAACCTTTTAGTTCCTGGTAAAGTAGTTACTGGGACTGAAAGTTCCGGGTAATTTCGGTGGAAATGCGGCTTTAGATGAGTTTACTTGTAGACCCCAGATAGCTAGATGAAGGGACAGAAAGGTGAACTCAGCCTTATACACCAGTTAAAAACCTGTGGACATCTGGCTGAGTCACAGTGGACCCTGTGACACAGACTGAGGCTCTGTGTTGAGGAGTTTGGGGGTTTAGGGGTATGGTGATGTGCAGGGCTTGTGGAGATGGGGGGTGTGGGGATTCAGTGGTGTGGTTTAAGGGGTGCTTGGGTACTGACCTGAGGGGTCATCCCGTGACATATGTAGAGGATGGGGACGTTGTCAGTGTCAGGCCCCTGGTCCAAACACAGGTCACTCTTCAGGGAGTTCTTCAGCTGCAGGAGACAGTAGGGAGACATGAGCCACAGCAGTATGAGACATAGAGGTGCACGAGCCTAAGGAAGGAGCATGTCTCTCCCTTACATACATCTCCTGGTGAACATGTGATCCACGCATCTCCTGGGTTAATCTGTAATATAACTGTTAAAAAGCATCTCAGTTTTACTTGGAGGTGCATGTAACTAAGGTCTCATGAATGGGTGTAGCTCACGCATGCTCTCAACCATTGACTGCCATCAACCAATCAAAAGATTGCTCTCCACTTCAGAACTTTGACAGCTACGCTGATTTTGAGGTTTGTGAAGCCTTGCTTACACTAACATCTTCCGTGTTCGCGGATCTTGGAAACACTATGAGCTCGCATTCCATCATTTCAATGAGGGCCAAGAAAAATAAATGCAAAAATAAATGCCCTGTGGCTGCTGTGAATGCTGACTGTGAGAATTAAAAGCTCATTCAGAGCAGCTGGCCTTGGGACAGGAAAACAATGGATCAGCAAACATAACTTCACTTTGATTTAGGAGAGACGGGTAGAGCATATACTGTATATTATATATCAAATATTCAGAGCACATACTTTCACCACACCAGATGCCTACATTTGCATGAAGCAGGAAAGCATCCTGTGACAGTGAAAGCAGGGATAATAATTTCCTGCAAAACACTGATGGCCGGTAGCTCAGGGCAGTCTGCTGGTATGCAACAAATGCAGCTCATCAAACAAATACAAGCGTCACTGAGAAGGGGACACGTTTCAATCTTATTACATCTGACAACTTTTATTTTGACAAACAGAAGTGCATAACAACATTGTGGAGTGACAAGGACTTGTGGATTTTAGGGTATTAGGTTGGGTTTTATTAATTTGGCTGGGTGATAGATTGGTTCATTAGACACCTCAAACTCCTGCTATTGAATGGGTCACATTTAAAAGGCTCACACTCCGTTTTTTTGTCCATCAAGGGAAATACACGTTACGGTTTGCAGCTGCGATCTTGATGATGTTATCACCCATATGCGATTGGCTGCTAATCAAATGCCACTGAGCGCTGCAAAGACGGTTATTTTTGGACCTTCCATTGCCAGCTAAGTTTTAATAAGGCTGACCCATTTCCATCTTCTAATTGCATCCCTTGAAGTACACAATATGAAATCAAACAGGGAACTAAGTCTGCAGTGCCAGCACAGATTATTCAAAAGCGCAGTTGGCAACAAGCGGACATGTTTGGATGTAAAATGAAAATGAAATATGAATGGAGCTGGTGGGCTGATGGTGGAAAGCAGCAGTATCCCGTATTCAGTGGAGGCGCAGTGATTCACACATTCCACAGGGTAACATATGCACACACATCCTGGCCCATCTACCTCGCTCCTTATCGTTCGGAAAGCTACGTATCTACAGCATTAGTGCTGGGGCACACCCAGCCCAGCAAATCTCCAGGAACCTGTGATTTAAACTTCTGTTGTGGTGCTCACTCAGTCTTCACATTTTGTGAAGTAGGACACAGACAAAAATCTTCCACCATTAATGGAAACCATCAAACCATCATGTCAACAACGGTCATTGTTTTTTCGATAGCAGACCACCTCGGAGTGGATTATCCCGCGTATTACACGGCTAATTACCTGACGACAGAAATCAATCAATAATTTGACACAAAAGAGATCAAATCACTTTAAGTGATTTTATTGAAATTAATATGAAACAAGTTTTCCAGTGTGTTCTTGCAAGTAATATAGTAAGATAACAATGGAGTAACGTCTTCTTGACACCAAGCAGTGTGATATGACAAGCGTTGATTGAGCGGTCTGCTAGCCATAACAGCGGTCATTATTCAGAAATACCAGACCATGGAATGTCTGAAGTGGCCAATCAGAATTGAGCATTCAACAAAGCCGTGTAATAAAAGACCATAATGTGTCTCCCCACTCCATAGGCGATAAGAGTAAAGGTCTAAAAGTATAAATCTCACCACTCCGTAGGCGATGGTGTCCATGTACATCCTCATCTCAGAGTAAATGTTGACGAGGTACCAGCGGAATGTTTTGCACTGCAGCCTCTTTCTCAGGGCCTTTCTCTCAGAGATATCCCCGATGTCAATTCCAGAGTCCTAAACACACATGCACACAAACATGCACGTAGGCGCACACACACACGCACGTGCAAATGCACGCACGCACGCACACAAGTAAGCACACACACACACATATATATAATCATACAATGTACGACAAAGTTCTCCATGGGCCTCCTGGGTAACTCTGTGTAAGGGGATGGAATCCTGACTGATGCTGGGGGAACATAGTGTCGCTGGGAGGAGGAAGGTGTAGGTGGGCAGGGAGTTCCTGCAGTCTGCAGCTGTGCAGCCCACCCCCTCTCCTGTACTGCAGCTGCGCAGCTCAGCTGGCACACTGCAGAGTAAAAAGTAGCGACGGCTTCTGAGAATGAGCATGAGAGCACAGCTGTTGCTTACAGTCATGTTACTGGATGGCAGGAGAGATATTTACACCATAGACCCCAGCAAAGCCAGGAACGTTTCATTTTCTGTTGGATGCAATGCATGCTGGGACATTGCAGTGCCAATTAGACATTATTAGACATAGCTGTGCCTAAAGTAATGAGCACATAACTAAGAAACAGCAACGGACTAGCAACAGGTATGTTTCTTAATAAAGAGGGATTAAAATTATCAACACTTATATTTTTTATGAGAATAAGGTGAAGCAGCATCAGTTCAGGAGTTACATTGATACATATTTAGTGTATTATGAAGCAGGTTTCTTTGCATTGAAATAAATAGTCTGGGTTTTTATGACTCTTTCCAGGGAGGATGTGTCTTTGTAGCAGACAGCTAAATGAAAGCAGATGCCAGTCCAAAGCACCTGCTTAAATGTATCTAACATTATATCTGCCTATTTGACGAGCAATGAGCACTGTCAGGAGAATGGAGTATGTGACAGCTATTCACCAGTAAGACATTAGTCAGAGGGAGAAAAGCAAGCTGGCTGGCAATGAGGGATCACTGAGCTCTATTAAATATGCAGAGCTCCTGCACCACAGAGAGCTATACTGTACACAGTGGAGCATTTTAAAACCATGGCCAGCACTAAAAAACTATAGCCAACACTAAGAAAACCATGGCCAACTCTAATAACCTGACAGGGGCATGGATATTTACCATATAAAAGGATTTCATTTCACCATTAAAAATCCCCCTTTTTAATGTTCCTATAGAGTCATGTAGCATGTTCGCCATATTGATTGATTGATTGATTGATTGATTTACATCATTTATCCCCCGAGGGTAAATAATGCCCATTGTCACCTGCAGCAGATCATGTATACATTATTCAAACAGACCCTCTAGCAGACCAGAACATAAAACTACTATATAGACTTCCCCATTGCACACCAGTCTACACAGAGCTACAATACAGACTTCCCCATTGCACACCAATCCACACAGGGCTACTAAAGAGACTTCCCCATTGCACACCAGTCTACACAGAGCTACAATATTGACTTTCCCATTGCACATCAGTCTACACAGAGCAACTATATTGACTTTCCCATTGCACCATGCTTGTCCAGTGCATTTTTGCGGGAGAACTCACTTTCTGCGGAATGTTCCAGGCCATGTAGACGTGACTCTTGAACTCATCCATCCAAACCTCGGCCACCCTCAGGGCATTGCGGCGCATGTGGGCAGTCAGGTCCTCAGTGTAGGGCTTGTGAGCACGCTCAATGTGGGCAATCCTGGCGCAAGGCAGCACCTCCACACTGCCCCCACACTGCCACACCTGGTATTACAGACAAAATGCTAACACATAGCATCCAGTACAAGATCCCCTGAACAAGCAGAGCTAGAGAAAGACTCCTTTAGACGGATTGTGGCAATATATCCTTTGATACAAAGCTACAGCACATTATCATTAGCATACATTATGCAAAGTTGAACATAATTTCTCTCCACACTTAATGTATGATGCACTTCGAAACAGCGTGGGGTCCTGACAGAGACAGTCGTCAATAAAGCCTCAGCCAAAATGTGTCACAGAGGAAGTCAATTTCCCGCAATGAGAGGGATCTCAAGCACAGAGTGAGGACTCCATCTGGCCACAACAAACCCAGAGCACATCTCTGGATAATTACCAATCTCCCCGGAGGATCCAATGTAATTAACTTTGAGTTATCCAACAATACATTTCTCCCCTCCCCACCATTATACGACAAGAGTAATCAACCAGCAGGAAGCTCTCAGGCAAATTGAAAGGATTCTTGAAAACGGAAAAGTTTCTAAATGAGACTTCTTCAGCCTAAGAGAACCCAACTCAACCCTGCTCCTTCCACTTACAACTTAGCAGCACCGTTTTCCTCAGAGATCACATTATTTCAAACTATTAAGATTTAGATTTGCTAGAAATTGCTGACATACACTTTTGCGAAAAATACATGGGACCCGCGGGGCGGCTTGGCTGATGAAAAACAGATTTTCTTTCACACATATAGCTGATGATTCAAAAATGAAGAAACATGTAAGATTACTTTCTGCAAAGCGCTTAAAATTCAAAAAGTAATCCTAAGCCTTTTCCCATATTACAGGAGAAAAGGAAAGCAAGGAAGAGGTTAAGTGAATTAAAATATGGAAGGAGTATTGTGTTACAAGCAGGGTTTTTCCTGGCTCACAATAGGGCTTAGGTGGTGATTGCGTGATAACAACTGCATTCAGACTGGATTTACTGCCACTGTCAACTCTATGCGTCGTCTCCCAATATTTAGCTACATCTAGAATGTGAAGTTCAGTGAAGTCTTCAAGAGACCACCGCAGAAAATTAAGATGTAGGCTCATATATAAAATAAAAAATTAAACGCATGACAAAAACTTAAAATTGGAACAATTTCAATGTGCCAGAATTATTATGGGGAAAATATAGCCTATACTGAAGGATTAACACATTGTAAGGGGTCATTTAATGCATTTCATTTTTGTCACTCAAAACTTAGGGTACAATATCAACCATTTACCCAAATGACTCCACACAAACACTTAGGAGGCATCGACTAAGACATGTCAATATGTCAATGTAGGAAAAACCCTAGTTATAAGACTACAGAGATTACTGACCCTATTAATTACTTTGTTTTACCAGAGAAGAACCTACAGTTACATCCTGTTTACATAATATCAGAGGATACTGAGATAAGGGATGGAGTAGTACTGGAAAAATGACAAAACCCTAATACAAAGAAGGCCACAAACTCTGATGGCATATATCCAAGAGTTTTCTAAGAGTGAGGGGCATCTTTAGATCACTGACAGGTATTTTTACACACAAAAAACTATAGAAATACCTGATGACTCAAAGGTAATATAATATAATATATTATAATTTAATATAATATAATATAAGTGGGGGACTGTACTGATCCAGGAAACTATAGGCACTTGCTTTTGCAGGGGAAGGTGCATAATAAATCTCTTGGACTTCTCTGATGAAGTTAAACAGTGTTTTGACCCAAATCAGACTTGAGAGACTTGAGTGTCAAAATGAAGTCAGTAGGAATTACAAAGCGAGTTTGAATTTTTTAATTTGGCAAATATGGAAAAATGTACATTTCTGCATGGGATAAATTGAAATTTAAGACAGTAATTTATGGGAGGAACAGAATAAGAATGTGCTACATTTGAAAAAGACTTGGGAGCAGTAGTTGACCAAATTCTAGCAGGGGCGAGGCATTGTGCTGCAGCAGTAAAAAGGCCAAGATGAGGCTGGGACATGGCATATAGCAAAGAAACCAAAGGAGAGTTACTGATGTTTTATAACGCCTTTGTCAGATGACACTTTGAGTGCTGTGTGCAATTCTTGTCACTATAAGATTTGGAAAAAAGTACAAAGAAAGGTGACTAACTTGGCTCATGGTATGATATTTAATATTTATGAGGAACGATTTAAGATACTTCATCTATTAAGGTTTAGCAAAAGGGGCCTGTACTCATCATTATGTATTTTTATGTTCTTAAACTTTTAACAAAGAGATATGATCTTAACTTGTGAGCGCATGCTCAGTTTCTTCCAGGAAATGGAATCATACTTACAGAGGGAAGGGACGCTGTGGCACCTATTGAAATGAGCTTCTGTAGGTTAATATTTCTCATGTGCTTTAGCAGCTGGTGCAAGGGACAGAGTATTTCGGCACAGATAGTATAATCACCGATTTTAAACGCATCAAACGGTACATACAAAATCAATAGCAGCTCTCAAAGGCAACTATTGCTTCTGTTGTGCCATTAATATAATGAGAGCTTTTTAAAGGCAACTACCGCATTGATAGAAAACCCATTCCTAGGTGTGCAGACACTAAAATCAATGTGGCTTGATGGGACATACAAATGACTTTTTCAAGGCCCTCCTTTTAATTTTGCGGGAAGAGAGGCTGTAATCTGCAGCACTATAACCACCATTACATGCAGTCAGTGGTGTGAGTGTGTGGCTCTGAATGTATGAGGTTAATCTGTAGAATAGCAGCTGCAATTTGGGCCTCCTAAGGATGTGCTGAAGGATGCTGGGCTGATTGTGCAGACAGATAGAGTGGTGTTTCAGAACCGCCCCGACCCCCCCCCCGCACCCCCGCCCCCCTCCAGAGAAGAATAAAGCATCCAACCCTTCTCTGCTTTTAGTGCACATTGTGTGTAGTGCACATCTTTAATGTGCTTAGTGTGCATCCAGGTTACCGTGTGTCTGATTCAGCGTGTGCCTGCATTGCTTTCACTCACATACAGCTGGTTTTATCACTGATGTGATTAGGGGCCTGACTGTGTTAGCAGGATTGCTGAGAGAATTGGGGCAGGTATTATGGGGAGGATAACAGACACACCTTGCACCATTTGCTCCTGCACTGGCACTGTACACTGCCCAGAGCCACAGAGCTGCATGGGCTTGCTGGAATAACCACCAAACAAGGAGCAATAAACCATGCTCTGTGCTTCCGTTAAAGCAGGTGCAATTAACTGTGTTTTAGCTAGTGTGACATCATGACTTGCGCTGATCCACAGTGATGTGACATCATAACTCTCGCTGAAGCGCAGTGATGTGGCATCATAACTCACCCTGATACCAAGCTCCACATTTTCACCCCCGTACACCTCCATCCCTTCATCCAGAAGACCAATTTCCTCAAAGTACTGTCTGTCCACCACGAAGCAGCCAATAAGAGCTGGACTCCTGTGAGAAAAGATGAGAGGACCAATAAGAAGTGAAAAAAGGTCTGTGTACAGTACACAGTTTACAAGTTTTGCAAAACTGATTCAAATCACATTTTTCTTCAACCAATATTCCAGCCCTACTTTTACTTGGGTTCCCAGTTTTAAGCCCCTCCCACTGGAGCAGTGCCATCTACTGTCATGGCACAGAGGCATGGTCAGGATTCTGTACTGGGGGGGTGGGGTGGGGTGGGGGGGGAAGTAAATCACTGCACCAATGACTACAGCTCCAGCACACTATGCAAATGGCCAAAGTGACTGTCTCAATAACATGTTAGCTGTGATTATCATACCACATATACTTCTTACTTTATGATTTTATGTAACCAGTTTTCATTAAAATGGCAACCTAAGGTAATATACATGTTACAGATTATTTGTATACTGAATAACAATCATAAATACATTTGCTGTGCAGTTGTGATCAATAGGGAAATCATTTGTAGCACTGTTTTACAAGAGCTTCCATGGCCTGGCTGTATTGATCTGAGAAAATGCTCCTACAAGAAACTGATGCAATAGGGCAGTACATCATTTACAGATTACAGCAATAATTGATTATCAAGACAAGTGCTCAGCTCTCCCACATTCAGCTTTAGCTTTTCATGTACAGAGCTGCAGGGGTATGCATTTTTGGCCATATACAGACCTGGAAACATAGGGCATGTGTCCACCAGGGACCTCTAGCTAGTTAAAAAGCATTAGTGCTTAGCTGTTGCAGCGCACGTTGATTGCACCAGGTGCCAAATGGTGGCACCTGCATGTAAATGCAATTTTGTTGTTGGTATGTAATAACTTTTTGTTGTTACTACTAAGCAACACTGTGTCAAATGAGCTGAATCAGTTACATTTAAGTAAGTCCCATCATCAGCACCAATTTTTTTTACCAGGCAACTCTTGTATTTAATTGTTAGCCTATTTGAGACATGTCCACTTCTGCGAGGATTCTTCTCTTCTCCCATGCACAACCAGAATTTGACATTACAACCAGCTCCATCTTTGTTTCTGATATGTAGCTACTGCTTCCGCTTACTCTATGCTTGTGATGGTCCTGCAACTCGTTCAACTTGACTGGCTGGTAGTACTCAAAGCGAAACTGACAAGCTGTACTTGTCAGGAAAAGTTGATATTTGTTCAACTCCCAAAACGAGTACAGCTCTCCGAGCGCTAAGCGCTAAAAACAGCTCAGGTCATGCTTGGGGTCAGGAGCGCTCAAAACGCAAACCTCCCACACAAAACAATGAAAATATAAAGCCAGTACCACTAAAGAGAGGCCTAAGGGACAGTTGCTTAAGTGGTTTTGGTTGAGTGAAGTTATGCATGCTTTCTAAGCAGGTATTCATGATGGTCTAGAGCACCTGCTTGTCTCTCATATTGGGAGGCACTGTAGCACTGTCAATGTCATGACAGTGCAAATTGGTCATTCATATGATGACACTGCAAGCCACCTGAGGAGGTGTTTAGCTCCCTCCATTTTATATTTTGCATTCAAAAAGGGTGAAGGAGTCTTCAAATTATTGTCAGAAGGGCTTTAATCTGGAACCGGGCGGCCACTTTGCAATATCGAAGCAGGCGGTGACTCATCTTAATGTAACTACAGCAAGTCCATTTAAATGTACCATATAAAAACATCTAACCAGGCAAAGACAAGATTCCATACTGCCATTTGAAAGTTACCCAGGTAACTGAAGCTACCTAATGGGCACAGTGCTGCAGTTATACTGTGCTAACTGTACTGGAGGTACCCCATGGGTGAGGTGTTGCAGGAACACTGTGCTAACTGTACTGGAGGTACCCCATGGGTGAGGTGTTGCAGGAACACTGTGCTAACTGTACTGGAGGTATCCCATGGGTGAGATGTTGCAGTAACACTGTTCTGGAATTCGAGCTGATGAGTGGATTTACCTGATGGGCACAGTGCTGTTCTTCTGGTTCCACCACGATTTAGGCGGGTTCAGGTAGCGACACCACAGCTCCCAGTCAAAGCCCTGTGCAGACAGGGGGTACTCCTCGATCTCAAATGTGTCATATTTGATGTTGTCAAATGATGGGGATATTATTCGAGTTCTATCCTCCTTAATTCTCTGCAGAACAGGTTCAGCCCTGGAAGAACAGACCTGAAAATGAAAAAATCTTTCCCAACAGAACACGTTTCTTCAGAAAGTTGCAGTATCAGTGGAAAAAAATAAAAAATGTGAAAATGAACAAATATGAGATGACAGATCTCTGATGATGCTGGATGGAGGTGATGGCAAGGACTATGTAATCTTTTCCATCCTGCCAGTAATTGCACAAAATGAAATGTATTCATGATGAAAACTCTCCCCTGTGGCTGAGGGTTGTGTGCTCAACAAAGAATTTCAGATAGCAGATCTACAGTTAGCTCCTGTTTCAGAGCTGGCAGCTGACAGAGCTAACAGAATACAGTTGTACAATTAGCAGAGATCTCTATAGCTGCAATACAGCATATCCAGCACCGACTGATAAGAGAACAAGAGCTGCAGAACCACTTCCCTTCGATTCAGAGTGACTGGAGATAACGAATAGGAAGTTTAGTTAACATGCAGAGTAAGTCCACACATCCTATTGATCATTGACCTTTACACAAAACCTCCATGGTAGGTGTGTGTATTTAAACAGATGATTTATGTGAGATGATTAATGCAGAGGATCACCACTCCCTCTCATTGACAGCAGGCAGAAGAAATTACCAACAGTTAAATGTTGATTTTTTTTTTATTTTATTTTGCTCAGCTCACTTATTAGGTAGTCTGAGCTACGAAAATGACTGATTGAATACAATATAGCAACTGCAAATAATCTGTTATCAGTACGCAATCTTGGAAATATGCAATTTGCATAGGTGAAGACTGTTTCTAAGCTTCTTACACCAGCACAAAATAACATTACTTGTTAAATAAACTTACCCCATTTACTGTATCATTGTACTAATTAAAACATTAATAGCCACATTGTTTTAATGATTGATACTAAAAAATGATACATGCTGTAAATCCTTATTTGATTCAAGGTGACATGTTTCCTGCAGGACGTATGGTCAACAGGCACTTTCTGGACGTGGCTCTGGCGCAGTTTGTGAGGTTAGCAGGTACTTCCTGTAAGTGGCTCACCAGCCGATGTTGAACTCCACGTGGGCATCGAACAGAGCCACCACGGGGGCAGTGGCAGCCCTCCAGCCGCTGACCCGGGAGCGGATCAGCCCCTCCTGCTTGGCGTGACGGACCACCTTGATGAAGCCGGGCCGCTGCCTGTTGGTCTCATCCACAAAGTCCTGCAGCTTCTCCTTCAGCTCCTCTGCACACGGGAGAAACCACAGAGCTGCAGAGGCTCAGTCCACAATGAAAACTTACTGTAGCAAGGCTCTGCTGGCTCACAGTACAGCAAAGCTGCCTGTGACCTCACGCCTGCTTACCTCCACCCCAGTACACTTCTGCAAACGTTTTTTCAAACCATTTAAAATTACACCTCAATGTTTCAATTTAACTCAGTATTTCTCTATATTTATAAAATACCAACTAACACTTCTCTCCATTTATCTTGTAAGTCTTCAGACAAATACCATGACAGTGAAACTTAAATGATTGTAACTTTACTAATCTCTAGCTCTTTTGCAGGGGCTGTGTCCAATAGAATGGGCAGGGTAACCTCTGGAATTTGACTGGCCACCCCAGGTGCCACCCCTATTTTTCCAACTAAAATATCATATTATCATTGGCTAATATAACTGTTGGAGATAGTATTGCCCCTTGTTACTGAGTCTGTGACCCCGTCCCCCCGGCCCCAGCCGCCCCATAAAGAAAATTGTGGTAACCCCCCTGCTCTTATGGTAGTTGCTTAGCATGTGAAATGGACGTTTGTACACTGCTTTGGCTAAAAACAGCTGCTAAATGACTAAATTGTAAATTGGTGTCTCCAAGAGACTGCTTTTATGAGTTAGGGATAAGAATATGGGTTGAGACACTGGGCCCTATGTTGGATGCAGCTATGTTTCCCTTCCCTAACAGAGCCAAACTCCCCCACAGCACAACACTGTCAATCTGCCTCTTCAGATGTTCCACTCTGTTTAGCCTATTACTGTTACTCTCCCTTCAGGTTGTTAATGTTAATCTGTTGAGACGGTTAATATTCCCCTGTACAGGCTGTTAATGTTAATGTGTTCAGGCTGTTAATGTTCTTTCACTGTGCTTAATGCTGTCCCTGCCAATCTGCCTGCATCGGTTGCTGCTTGGTTCCGGTGATGAGCTGAGTCAGTCTGTTTTATCTGAGAGCTTGGTTCTCATGGCTGCAATTTGCATGGGCTGTGAGGAGATGATGGATATTGATTTATTCTTTTTAAATAGAAACGGATCGCTCTTATTTTGGCATTTTTGGTTAAAACAGAGGTGCTAATATGAGGATAAAAGATGCACAGGTTTCAGCATTCTGGCTTCATCAGTGAAACAAGTGTTAAATGCTGATGGTAACCTATATAACTAACAGCTTGACCAGGTGCACATACATAATTAGGGAGGAACTACTTCCTTAATTAACACTCCCTTGGAGAGGTATGTATATACCACTGCCATCAGCATACAACCCCAGGCCACTGTTAGCCTTACTCCTCTTTCATATGATAACAACTGAGCACTGCGTTCAATGCCAAGCAAGGCGGTGACTACACGAGAAGAATCGAGTGCCGCCAGCAGTTGAAACTTGACGTCATTGATCCTGGAAGACGGGGGTTTGGAAAACAGGAATGATAATAGTAGGTTGTCTGCGGTAAGATGTTTCTGTCACTAGAGAAAAAGAAAGCATTGACTTTAACCTGTTCTTCCAAGTTTACATCTGCCTGCATCATTCTAGGCTGTAATGCAACTGCATTTGCTACGAAAGGTCAAACTACATCAAAAAATTTTAACTATGAGCATCGTGACTCAGTATTAATTCTGAACCATGCACTTCGCCAGGCATATCGTTGCTGCCAAATTGGGTGTCAATGCAGCCTCCATAGGACATTAATGGTTCGACGTCATGCCAAGCATTTTGATACTGATCATGTGCAAACAGCTTTACTGCAGCTAAAATGTTGAGCATGAATGCAGTTACTGAATTACTTGAATTGTCACGCTTCTGTTTTTAACACAAAGGGCTGAAATAAGAGCCCAATATACAGGGTCTAATTGGCGGTTCTCCTCTAATTACCTTGTACACCTGTGGTGATGCTATAGTTAGGTAATTAAGACTGCCATCAGCGCAAAACGGTTTCACAGATGAAGCCAATATTCCAAAAATTTTTAATCTTTTAGCATCTTCATTCAGCTGAAACACAGAGCGTGGATATTGTCTGGATCCAGTTGTTAATTTCTCTACTCCAAAACCACAGTGCATTTCCAATTCTGAAAAATCTGTGCTATTAAAGCATCATCTGGACTTATGAATAATATATGCATAATAATTCACAAATATTCTGGCAGTGAGGACTTTTTCAATGTCACACCAGAGTATGAAAACTAAATGTTAGCTGGTATTCTCTTGTGGCACTGAATCACATGGATTTTTGAGATCATCATCATAGCCACAGATGTACATTAATGACTGGTGCACACTCTAAGATAAGACAGAATCAGACAGGCTACAGATAGCATCACATGAGCTGTTTTAACCTTTCTAAATGTTTACGGGGGAAGGGGAAGAAGAAGAAATACCGTCAGACTGGAAAGAGGGCTTTATCAACAAGCTCCCTAAGAAAGGAGACCTAGGCAACTGTTCCAACTATAGAGGGATTACCCTACTCTCTGTGCCAGGGAAAGTGTTAAATAGAGTCATCCTGGATAGAATGAAGGATGCAGTTGACCAACAGCTAAGAGACCAACAAGCGGGATTCAGGAAGAATTGACCTTCTCTTCGTATTATCATCAAGCAATCATTAGAGCGGACTTCCTCACTGTATGTCAACTTTGTCGACTATAAAAAAGCGTTCGACAGTGTGAACAGGGAGACCCTCTAGAAGCTTTTGAGACATTATGGAGTGCCCACTAAGCTGGTGAACCTTATCAAGAATAGCTATGCTGGAATGACTTGTAGAGTGATACATGAAGGACTGGTCACCAACCAGTTCGAGATCAAGACCGGGGTCAGACAGGGTTGCCTATTATCTCCATTCTTGTTTCTACTAGCCATCGACTGGGTAATGAGAACAAGAACTGAACAAAGAAAGAACAGAATCCAGTGGACTTTGTGGACACAGCTGGATGATCTAGACTTTGCAGACTTGGCACTACTGTCACACAGCCACCATCAGATGCAGGATAATACTACAACACTTACAGCTACCGCCTCACAAGTAGGACTTAACATCCATAAGGGAAAGACAAAGATCATGAGGATGAATGCAACCAGTGACGAACCAATCACACTTGAAGGCAGCAAGCTCGAAGAAGTAGAGTCCTTTACCTACTCAGGGAGTATCATCAACAAACAGGGAGGTACGGATGCAGATGTCAAAGCAAGAATAGGCAAGGCAAGGACAGACTTTTTACAGCTCAAGAACATCTGGTGCTCTAGAGTGATACAGCAACGAACAAAAATAAGAATCTTCAACTGATGTAAAATCAGTGCTGCTTTATGGCACCGAGACCTGCAGAATGACAAAGACCACAATCAATAAAGTGCAAACCTTCATCAACAACTGCCTAAGAAGAATTCTTAATATCCACTGGCCAGACAAAATCAGCAATAACAATCTGTGGACGAGGACACAACAACTGCCAGCAGCAGACAAAATTGGAAGAAGAAGATGGAGATGGATCGGGCACACACTACAAAAACCGGTGTCAAACACAACCAGACAAGCTTTGACATGGAACCCTCAAAGGAAGAGGAAAAGAGGCCGACCAAAGAACACCTGGCGACGGGATCTCCAGGCAGACACCAAGAGACTGGGATGCACCTGGTATCAGATAAAAAAGAAAGCTAATGACCGTGAACTCTGGAGGTCCCTTGTCGACGGCCTATACCCCAGGAGGGGTGTCAGGCATAAGTAAATGTTCACGTCAGGCTCAAACCCACCAGCAAAAGCATTTACTGTCCTCAGACATGCTAAAGAGGCTATTCCCCTTCGTGGACTAAAAAGAGAAGCAGTGCTATCATTTCAAAGATTGAAAAAGAAACTAAATTCCTTAAAGATGAGAAATCTATAGATTCTAGAGTAAATCCATCAGCTGTGCTCAATGACCTGGAAAAGCAAGTCATTCGGAGGCTGCGGCTAGCTGTAATGAGGATTTAAGGGGAGTGAGCAAAATCATTAGCGTTTAATACCTTTCTATCTGACGGCTGCCTTTTTCCACATGACTGCTGTTGACTCAGCTTTCAGCACAGTATTAAAAAAATACAAACTAAGAGGCTCGTGGGTATTCCAGTGCTTATTCATGTCTCAACACTTGACAGCACTGTTCTGAGACCAGTGATTTTATTCATTTCCTAAATCCCCATCAGATGCCCATTCGTTTTTGTGTGATGAGCAGTCATTGCAGGATATTACCCTGTGCATCGAAATTCAAGTCATTCACGTACGCCAGGAGCGCTAAAGCTAACAGCAGATTCACTGGTAAACTGGAGTGCTATTGCTAGCAGTGAATCAACCAGGAAACTGAAGCATTAATGCTAACGGTGGATCCCAGCATAAGAATATCTCCAGTAGTGGGCAGAGGGTGGTTTGAATGATCTGTCACTTCCTGTTTCTGCAGGTTGAGAGACAACTCAGCACAGAACTGCCAGCCCCTCACTGCAGATACCTCATCACACAGCACCCATCTGTAGCTACAGCTCATGTCACACCTGTCTATGCCCAACGTCAGAGTGCAATCCTTTTCCTACAGAGATTTTATTCCATTTAAATTTAACGCATTTAGCAGAAGCTTTTATCCAGAGAAACTTACATAGCTTACATTTTTTACATACATTTCATTTATACATTCATGGATATTTTTACTGAAGCAATTGAGGGTACACAATTCGTGCAAGGGTTCAATGGCAGTGCCCCACCCAGGAATTACACCTACAACCTGCAACTCCAGCTCCTTAAGCATTATTCTACACAGCCACCCTAAAGACCCCGTAAGCTTCTTTAGGAGAAACAGAGCCAGATACAGCATCACATGACAGCAGCTGCTGCTTCTAACAGAACCTGGCCAGTTCCCCACCACCACCTGTGAGTGGAGTGAATTGACTATGACCTCACAGAGACAGACAAAACATTTTTTACTCAGCTAGAGGTATATTTGCATACTGAAAAGCTTCTATGGGTTAAATACAGACTGAAAAATGCAGCAATGGAACAATACAACATAATTTTAAGAAGTGCATAACAGAGCATGGAGGCTAAATCACACAAAGTTGATGGTCTCTGTCAGACAGGATTGAAGGGGAACCATGAACAAACATGGCTTGGAGGATCGTGATCCGTGGGTCTGACCCGGCTGACCACTTGATGATAATCAACAATCTCAAAAAAGCACAAACAGCAAAGAGTGTTTCCCTCATCATAATCCCAAATGGCACAAGAAAAAAAGCATCACAAAGGATATCCTTTCTGTTGAGAACTGGAGGAAAAGCCATTTACAAGACTGGAGAGGGACAAAGGAGAATGCCAGGGCATTATTCTTGTTTTCCTCTCATTGTCTCACTGTGTGTGCTTTTTCTGGAGAGGGCTGTTTCTAGCATGTTCCACAGAGAGCTTGTGATAGAATAATTGCGTTTACTTGGAAATATCTTTGCTTACATCATAGTCCGGATTTTGTTTTGTGCTTTTCTCTTTGTATCTTCCTGTAACAGGCAGTGTGTTCTACTCAGGCGCTGCAGACCTGGTGGGTTCCTCCATGCTGCCACCAAGGGCTAGAAATATTTTCGGTTCACAGTCCTGCTTTGATCGGGTTTAATACAAACAGCCTGTGGTGTAGAAAGAGCTTCTGAAGTGTTGCCTATTATTAAAATCCGGAGGAAGTAAGAGGCCTTATACCTCTGCAACCTGCTCAGAGGCAGTCAAAGCAGGCTAGCGATGCAGGAACCCAGAAACCAATTAGTGTACTATCAAGTGACCCAAAAACTACGATCTGTATTTCAGTCATCACACTGTCAACACTGCAATCTCAAAAGGTTGTGAAAATGCATGTACTATTCAAAAACATACACATGCACCACTCTGAACTGATTAGATCTGTTTAATTCAAAATGCACATTTCTTAAGGAACTCCCAGTTTTTTGGAAATTTGGAACCAGTTCCAATTCAAAACAGAATATTTTGTCTAATTTTTAGAACTTTGTTTACCTGCTTGAACCTCAAATGTATTCCATTCGCTGAAATACATCTGGCCCCTCCTGAATGCATACAAAAAACTTCCAAAGGACGACAAGTTGTATTTATAATTAGATGACTTACAAGAGGGTGAATTGATTGGGAATAAGAATGATGATCAGCATTGCTTTGCAATTAATCATAATGAGCCTCCCGCCATAACAGGCGTAACACATTCATTACCTAAAGTCGGGCTCAGAGCTGAGAAGATCAATCCTGCAGAGCCATGGACACGGACACAGACACAGTGAACAGGAAAGCACAGCAATGATACTGTCACAGGGCCTGCTGTGTCTATTAAACACATCTAACTGACAAAAACTGCCAAAGGTGATTTCTGTCCTAGTATTGTTTATTAGTACTAATGCATGCCATGTACATTTACAACAGTGTGCTGCTTGCTCAGTGGAAATGACCATTGTGTATAAAAATTAAATTTAGTCACCTTTCTAGAAAGACTGACCGTAGCAATGTTTTGAATCTATACAGGTCTATACAGGCTGAGGGAAATGGAAACATTCTGCACAAAAGTCCTCCTGCACCTTAATTGAATTAAAAAATCCACTATTGTCTCATAAGAATGAATATTTGAAGTCAGAAGTATTCACAAAACACCCAAATCGCTAACTTGCTCACATCACATAGCCTAGTTCCACTGCTCCCCAACAAACAGTATCAGTGGAAACACCTGTCTCAGGGCATTGTGCTCCTGGGTAAATGCACTCCTCTGGAATGCAGAGAAGAAAAAGAGTGGGGATTCCTTTGGGGACAAGGGGAACGTTTGGCCCTGGGGCAATTTACTGCTTCTGACAACACACTGGGCACAGATTTACACTGCTACTGTGTTACTGTGGGAGCCAGCTCTATACACATAGCAATGCGGCTACAGAGTCAACACAGTAAACACAGAGTCACAGGTATGCACAGGTCCACCCTGTCCTGTTGTGTCTGCAGCTCTCTGGGAGATCCATGGTTAACGGATGGTAATGTCACAGTGCGGACATCCCTCACCTTAGACTCCATTTTGAGTTCACTGTCTGTCACATGCCGGTCGCTTACTGTTGAATTTGTTGGCGGATTTCTCTGTAAATTTTTTGTAAAATGAACTTATCAGCAGCTTTTGCTGCTGTCTATAATAGCGGGGACAACAAAAAGGTGCATACCCTAACAGTGTGATGAGGTAGGTAGGTAGGGATGGAAATGCTCCCATTTTTTACAGTAGGAAAATCCAGCTTACAAAGAAACACTACATACATTCAACCTCTCATTTATATAGTCTGCTTATGCCAGTGTTTCCTAACCAGTGTGCCAGGTGTGAAAAACCTTTTCTTTTTTATTATTATTATTCAAAAGTTCAAATGAATTTTTAAAAATGAACAAATCCCATTGCCATTCCGCACATCTATAACTGGGCCACACTGGCCCTCTGCCTCTAATAAGCAGCTACCCCGTGCTTTCCTAATGACTGCAGATCCACACTGCCAATTTGCGGCTCATATTTAACTACAGCCGTTTGGTTTTCTCCACTAATTAGCTTTATTAAGTCAAATTGCCCTGTCAAAGTCACTGTAAAGGACCTGACAGCAGCATAGGAGCTGAGCCGTAGTGCAAGGAGTTCCAGTCTCAACAATTTTCACTGCAACTACGGCAACGGCAAAACTGTGATTTTTCTATTAAATGGATGAAAAAAATCAAAATATTGCCAATTCAACAAAAGAAATACATATTTTAAGTGAATTATTTACAAAAATACATAAAGCTATCATGTTGGGCCCAAATTTGTTTGTCGAAATCAAGGACTGAGTCTTGCTACCCCTTTTCCGTGCTCCTGAAAATAACCATAACGTCAACCCTAACACTTACTGTGTTACCCTAACTCTAATTCTAACCATAACCCTAATTATATCCCTGGGATTTAGGTAAAATACAGGACTTCAATTAAAATGGATGAAATAGCACTGATGTGAGAAGACAATTTCCTTATTAGTTCTAACACAGTTCTAGGGGGTAGACTGACAGAACTGTTCTGTGGGTAGACTAGCCCCAGATAATTTCTAACAGGTCAGAGAGCTGAGCTGAGGGATGCACAGGAAGCAGACCTATCCTAGCATCCCTACACTGGCTGCCAGTCTCTTTTAGAACTGGTTTTAAAATTTTACTCATCACTTTCAAGGTCAGGTCTGGTCTAGCACCGACATACTTTCAGATTTCAGATTTACATTCCCCCTATGAGCAAACCCGTAGCCTGAGATCCTCGGGCAAAGCACTGTTGGTCATTCCAAAGTCTGGGTTAAAAACAAAAGGAGACCGGGCATTTGCGATTAGAGCTCCTAGACTTTGGAACGCCCTGCCTGAGGATATCAGGCTCGCTGAGTCAATGCCTCGTTTTAAATCTCTTCTTAAAACACATTTTTACAAAGTTGCTTTTAATGTTTTAGCCACTTAATACCTATTCTACTCTTATTTTTATATTTTTTAACATCCTGTTATTTACTATATTCTTTTAACCTTGTATCTGTATCTGTTCCTCTGTTTGGCCCTCTTTCATGCTGCTCCCATTTTCATTAATTTATTCATATACTTTGTTTTAACGTGTCCCTTAAGCTGTCGTCTACACCTTGTATTATTTTATTTCTTTTATGTGTGTAAAGCACTTTGTAACTTTGTTTTTGAAAAGTGCTATACAAATAAAGTTTATTATTATTATTATTATTATTATTATCAGGAGGGAGCCAGGATGAGCTGAATGGCCTGTACTAGTCAGCATGCGCACTTATGTTCTTACATGTTCTCGTACACAGGCTTGCTTCTGAGATGCTCTACGTTACTCATGGCCATCATCACTTAGCTCATCTGCTGAGCTCAGTGGGACCACACTGTGAGATGTGGGGCCATCTGACTGGCCAAGCTGGGCTGATAGAGGGCTTCAGTGTGCCCTCTTCCGTTCCTTGACAAGTCCCGCAGAATACACCAACATGCTGATGATGTAATGTTTAGCCAGAGCCATATGACACATGCTAATGATCTATGCAACAGTCAGCGGCTGTGAGCGTGACACTTCAATCTGCTTGAATCATTTCCACTGAAAAGCGGCTTTGTGACAGTGTCTCTGTCAATAAAGCTGCATCTATCAATTAGCGTGAATAAGAGTTAGAGGTAAATAAAATCTTCAAATCTGTTTTGACACCAGATGGTCAAACAGGAGACAACATTTATCGGCCATCATAGCAGCAGCCCTGGCAATAAGGACAAAGAGAAATCTATCAGTGCAGATATGATAGAATTCTATTGCAAACAAGTTGGCAAGTCATTATCAGAATGTCAAACAGGACGTGAGTGGATTTCCAGAACAGAAACCCCGGAGAGCTGTTTCAGAAGACGAAAATGCTACAAGCACTATTTGATGTTCCTTTCTTTTATGTAAAAAAACTGGAAGGTTTGGTAGTGAGTGGCTCACTTCACCCCTCACACAGTTGAAATCGGGGTGCTCTGGTTGAGTGGCACAAACAGAGGCAGCACTAAAATGCAGTGGGTGGGGCAAGGCAGGGGGTGCATCACAATTGTTAGAACTTGCCTCAGCTGCAGTTCTCTTGCTACGCTCACAACCTAGGCACAATAGTTGCTGAGATTGCTATGTACATAATCTAATTTTACAGCCATAATTTATTCTGTTAGCAGATACTCTGATCCAGAGGGACTTATGGAAAGTGTGTTCAGCCAAGGTGGATGAGAAAACAGGGTATTACAAAGACACAGTCACTGCAAGAAAAGCCTTTTCCCAGAAGTCCCACTTTACAAGCCATCCCGCAGCACTGGCATGAAAGAGAGGGGGATGAAAGCAGAGGATAAAAGCGCTGGGACTCACCGTTGCTGCTGTTGTCATCCACCAGTATGAACTCTTTGAGGAGGTGGGGGGGCGTTCTTTGGATGGCGGAGTGGACGGAGCGCAGGATGACGGACAGCGCCTCGTTTACAAAAATAAACACGATGCTAACCTGTGGGAGGTTTGGGGGATACGAGCTGTTTTTGCACCTGGAGGGAGACAGAAGAGAGTACATCATTTTGATACCTTTGCTGGATTTGGCAGAAAGCTTTACTTCAGGAGCCACTGGGGCCATCTGTTTGGAAAAAAAAAAGTTTTGTTTGCTTCATGTTGACCTGGCTGCATGAGAAAAAACCATCTAATGGATTTTAATGGAATTTGGAATAGTTAAATTATCATCAGAAAACATCAATTCAACTAGTGTATACTTTCAAACAGATATTCAATTAAATAAACAAATGCCCATATGTCTTCATAAAGTGTTCTAGTCAATCAAACATCCAATCTATTAATCAATAAACATTCCTCAGCTGGAATACACGACCGTAAAAGTAAACTGACCCTTGGTTTCAATCAGAATCTGAAGTTAAGTCCGGGCTCAGAATATTCCATTTCTGGAGTTTCTGATTATTTCAGTTTGTGTATGTTTTCAGTTAGCCCAGCCGAATTGTGCAGTAAAGGATATTTTATACAATTACAAAAATTTCTGCCAACCAGTCTTGGTAATATCTGGTACAGTGCCATTCAAGGATTTGGGGTCTAAAGCAAGAAAATACACTTAAAGTAACTCCAAAGCAGCTTACACAGTGACATTAGGTTTCCAGAGGCTGTACATATAAACATGCAAATTTTATAGGATTTAATCAGAATTGTAAATATAAATATGCGGGGTAGATTCACTAAGAGAAAATACATAGAGCAGTTATTGTGCCACAGCTGCAAATGCTATCTGCACTAATCGATTCACTGCAGCGTTCATGCAAATCAAGTAACCATCCATTCACACAACCACACCCAAACATTAACAGTTAATGTGCAAAAATATGTTTAATACGTTTTAGTAATGAAACATGGTGTTTCATCCATTAGATCAGCCTTCATAAGATATTTTATGAGTGACAGTCACAGTTTCGTCTTCTCTATTGCATTAGTTTACATAAGGTTTGAGGCAGCTCCTCATCTCAGTTGTCTGAGCACAATTATTTTCTTTTTTTTTAAACTCAAGACAGGTCTTGGTGTCATTTTATCTCCAAACAAAAATAATAAAAGGCTTTGCTTTTTAAGTTTTACTCACAGCTATTTTTGAAGATGTGCAAGCGATGATTCAATAACATTAATTGGAAGCTTGCCTGTCATTTTACAAGGGATTCATTTAAATTTGGCACACAAATAATTGTGCAGGAATAATGACTAAAAAAGGAACCACTGATCAGCAGACTAGTTCAACTGAAAAGACCAGAAAATGGACCTTTTCAATATTTACTGCAATGTAACGTAAAACCATGCGGACCAAATTGGAATGAAATAAATCTTATATCTTCTTCTATGGGACTCAGAAAACAAATTGGTGCCTGGAGAGTAATTACTTCAATGTGAATAAATTTTAGAGCTTAAAAAGTAATGTCCAAAATAATTTAATTTGGCCAGGGTAAATTCAGTTTTGAATGGACTTCAATGGGGGAATTTTTGTTTTGGAACACCGCTGGCACCTGATGGGCTAGACTTGTTTCGGCCCAACGCTTCTCAGACCAGAGATACATGGCAGCCTGTTCATAAACTCAATCATATTCCACCTAAACGGTCCACTAAAATACAGTACATGGCCAAAGGTTTGTGGACATCTGGCTTCCAGCATCTCATCCAAAATGATGGGCATTAATATGGAGTTGGTCCACCCTAATCCAATTGCCTCTTTATATACAGTAGATATGAATATATTTTCCCAGCATGCCCTGCCAGCCTCTGTCTGGCAGATTACCCATCAGGCCTCAGGTCAGGGATGGGCCGGTCCAGGGCAAGCCGGTCACTGAGGTAGCTGTTGTATCCGTAGTACTGGAACTTCTTCAGTGCAACGCGTCGGGTCTCAGGGCTCAGGTCCTGACCCCAGCGGGAGAACAGCGATGAGTCCGAGAAAGACTCTGCCGCTGTGTTCTCATCTGCCTTTGGAGGCGTCTCTGTGGGTGGGGAGGGAAAAGAATGTTAGTCCAATGTTAATGCAACATTAGCCTGACATTTCTGCATCTGCATTGTGTTTTACATACCAGGAAAACACAAACCCTACCTCTGAATAGCCATGTTTCACATTCCAGAATAGCACAAACCATGTCTCAGAAAAGTGCTTTACACAACCTGTGCCTTTGAATAGAGCATTACATTCTAGAATAACAAACCATGCCTCTGAATAGCACTTTCCATACCAAAATAACACAGAATAAGCCTGTGAAAGTACAATGCTCTAGGGAGGATCATAAACTGGATTGGGCTACATTACAGCTCCTCAAACAGCCTGTCCGTATGTGTGACTGCTTTGTCTACCAGAGAAATCTAATTGAATTTAAATAGACCCTCTAAATTACCTTCTTCAGCAATTCACCACTAATTTGTTGTGTACCAAAAGGCTGGGATTTAATACGCCTCCTTCTTTTAAAGACATGGTCTTCAGTGATAACACCCCAAACAGCTGTTATACTGTAGGGCACTGAATTCACTCACAGCATCAATAACGCACAGAAATACAGCTGGGAGCTCTACTGTATTTACGAACATCGATTTTACAAAAAAACAGTCCTCATAAAACATATGGAATATTAAAATGTGCTCTGAGGGTAATTAAAGAAAGCTAATGAATAGCATGGTTATATTAATATGGCCACTACAGTGCATTTCCTCACATACAGTAATTAATCTCTGCCGGTGTCCCACTGCAGTTACTGCTCTTCTCTTTACAGCCAATCATACAGCACCTACCAGGCCCTGGATGGACAGAGTATTTCACCTATGCTGCCAGATTTTCCACATTTTCCAATTGCTTTAAACAGTAATACAACTGGATAATGGTCCAAAATATCACCAATTTCCATAACATGCCTTCCTAAGATTTCTTTTCCCTCTGTTCAATTATTAACGTGACCTCTCCTGTCAGAGAGGCACACAGAACAGGACATGATAAAGAGAAAATAACAATAGCAGTGTGTGCAGAGCATTTGTGATGACTCCTTTCTCCTTATTGTGAGCACTCAGGATGCTGCTATTGGTTCTCTGTAGCCTAGATACACACCTAATGCTGTTACCACACAGTCCCTGTAGTTCACCTGCATGGCAGATATTACTACAGAGGCATCATGCTAGAGAAAGAACAGACTTCTGGATAAACTGTACTGTAATTCAGCCCAGTGAAAAGTACACTGTCCCGAGATCAGCCATGAACACCACCGTAATTTAGAGCCAACAGGGGGAAGATGGAGGCTGGGGCCAAGGGATGGTGCAGACGCTGCTGGGTCAAAGGCAGGTCCTGTTAGCAACCGGCACTGAGACAGTGCACCTCAACGATGCTACATTAAGAGGCAGACACTTCTTTGGTTTTAGTCAAATGAGGAAAGAAATACTTTCCTACTTGAATTGAAAATGGCTTTGCAATTAGGCTATATTCAAATGTATAGACTTCATATTCATTGCTTGATTATCCTGGCCAACATTTTCACGATATACAATGTTATTTATATAATTATTGAAATAAGCTTAAACAGTATTTAAACATACTGCAATGACTTAAAAATACTAATATATACTAATCAGAAAACATCTGTTGTTAAAACGTTTTATTGGCCATGCCAATAACTAGTTTAACAAAATAACAGAATTCAGACAAAACAATGTTGATAATAGTGAATTTATAGACTGCCAGGTGTTGCATTCGGCTAAAGCGCTTGTGCTCAGTACAGTGATGGGCTGTAAGGTCGAGGATGGAATCCTGAACATGCAGGGCACTGCATAGTCCGCCACAGTGCTGCCAAGGCAGAGAGAGAGAAAATTAGCTGGCATTCACCTGCTTCATCTACTCCTCTGGATGATTGTGTAACTGCTGTCTTTCTCTGTGAATTATTATTATGGAGTCAGGCTAAGTATTGCTGTATTGCTGAAAGCTTGACAGAGAGCAGCAGTAGCCTATATACTTTTGCCATAATGAAAATGGATTAATGCATTTCCTTCTGAAATTAAAGTTTGTCAGCATTATTGGTCGCTTTCAGTTAAGATTCACAGGGCTACATGTGCCAGACATGTTGGCAATGCTTCAGGCCGTGTAGTAAAGCCCTAGGCTGTATTTCTTCACATTAATCTACATAACCGACCCAGTAACTATCCCAACAGCAAGCTGCACTCTCCGATCAAACAAAACAGGTTCAATATGATTCAAGGGAACAGTGGGAGAGTTCATTGTCATACAGTAGTTGATTTCAGGTCATTGTTAGCCATTGTCAGAAAAACACAGCTCTACTCCCTACTAGGGATAGGCACTCTAGCATTTGAGTACTCGAAAGATAAAGACTGTTCAAGCACTATACAGTACCCCGGAAACTTTTTAAAAATAAATTCATATGAATTAACGTCTTTTGTTTTATTCTTTTTTTACAAATTGCAGCTTTAGCAGTTTGATGCTTTATGGGTAATGATGTAAGTTTCAGAAATCCTTGCTCCGCAGTTTAGTTCTTTCGGCAGGTGTTGTGACTTTAAAGTGGAAAAGTTCTCAATATTGTCGGCCTCCTGAAGGATACAAACCCAATCAACACCAATGATCTTTGAAAATTGTTGATGATTCTAAGCAGTTTCTTCAGTTTCTTTGAAAATTACGTCAAAATTGTATATCACATTAAATCTCCACATAAGGATTTTTTTTAGTCAACCAAAATTTCATTTAAGGTTAAAATAATATATTAATTTAGCAGAAATTTGTTCCGCCTATTGCTATGTTTTTCCAAAGCATGCTTTTTTGTCTTTAACAGAACATGAAACACATCATGCTCAAACTGCATTTGGCCTTCCAAAAATATAAAGAAGGGTTGGGCTACCGTCCGTTCTTTTTTACTTCTTTAAGGTTTGTTTTGGTACAACAAGTACATTGCGAGGTTTCAGTCTTTGATGAAGCATACTGTCACTGACACGTTATGGGGAAGGAGAGCTCATCAACAACTCTTTTGACAGGGGCCATCAAACATTCCATTACAACTGACAAGGACTGGAATCTTCATCCCAGAACATTCTAGAATCTACATTGCCACACTGTTTCTCCCAGCATGTTGCAATATGGTGAAATTGCATAGGCCTATCCTATAGGCTACAAACCACACTGTAGGCTACATTAAGGTTGACAGTTCCCATCCAAAACTGCCGGAAAATCATGTAAAGCACTAAAAACGGAGGAAATCTCAGAAATGGTAAAAACGGGAAAAGGATCTGCTAAAAATAGCAATAATCATGGGATCCTCCCCCGCCAGGAGCGAACGAGCGCTCGAATACACTATCAAAATTCTCCCCAGGTACTCGAGCACTAAAAATCATCCAATTGCCCATCCCTACTCCCTACCACTCCCCTAGACATGGATTTCACTTTAATAGGCCCACTAGCATCTTCAAACTCTGATTGAGCTTGATGTTACATTAAGAGTTCAAACCTCAACATGGAAAAAGCACTGCTCTATTTTTTTGATTGCTTCTCCTCCCGGCCAGTCCGTGTGTGGGCACAAATCCATTTCTCAAGCGGAAATCTGGAGCTCAACGGCTCTCATAAGTCACGTGACATGAATCCCATTATACAAATGAATCAGGACTGAAAAGAGGTTATGGAATAGTGCACCTCTTCATTGTACTTCCAGATCACAGGCTTCAGCACAAACAGGTCTGAAGCTCAGAGCTCAGGCTTCAGTCCTGAGCACAGACTTCAGCTGTCAGCTTCAGGAGAAACGAAGCCAGGGCTCCGGTGTGTGAAACCCGCTTCAGTTCACAACAAGTGAACAGTACAGTACTGGTGTACTGCTACAATATAAGTCTTCTTACAAAGGGACAAGGCTGTGTTGTGAGAGACTATAATTTCTCCATTTGATCAATAAGACTGTAGAGATGGAGCATTGTTCAGCTTTCCCAAAGGCACTCACACACGCTCCTCTCTAATGGCAGTCCCTGGGATGGAGGATATAATTTCTCTCCTTACAGCGCACAAACCCAGTTATTCTATTCTACTCTCAGGTAGGTAGCACCCACCTGAAAAGTAAATTACATCAAATCTGACACTGAGACCAAAGCCTCACAGGTCAGGATATCACACGAGTAGCACACAAAGAACACAATGGCCTTGGGTAAATATCCAGTGAGCATTAAAAGAGAAAATATGGTACACATGAGCAATCAAAACCAGAACGCAAGAAAAAACATACGGTTTCACATCTAGAATCAATGGACTCTTCCAACAATCTCAGCAGAAAATGGCCAAAATGAAACATTTGCAGTTCCGGAAGCCCAAACTGTTCTGTCCTACACCCGAGCGAATAAACAAATCGATCACAGAGACTGATGAGGATTTGGTAAATGTCCAATTTTTCCACATGAATCTCCCTCCTCAGCCCCCCGCTGATGATGCATCCCCTTCCCTCTCAGGACGCCTGCAGCTCCACACTAGCGCAGCGAGCTGTGGGGTCTGTGCAGTCTGTCTCTGAGACAGATGGGTAGATGTGGCATGGCGTGCCCCAGCCGAGACTGTGACCATTCCCTGCTGTCTGAGCAGGAGCAGAGCTTCCTGAAAGCTCTCAGAGGGAGGGCGGGCTATGAGAGGCCGTTTAACCCATAAATCATACGACATCTCACACACACAATTATACTCTCACATACATCATTATACTCTCTCATACACACCAACATACTCTCTCACACACACCAACATACCCTCCCACACACACAATCATGCTCTCTCACACACACCAACATACCGTCCCACACACACCATTATACTGTTACACACACCAACATACCGTCGCGCATGCACCATCATACTCTCTCACACACAAGACCAGGTAAGATCACCAGGTGGACACTGTACCAGCATAGGCAGGCACTAGATTTCCTTGAAAAACAAATTATAGATAAACTTAACATTGTAAGATTTGTAAACCAGAGAAACATAAACCCAAAAGCTGTTTCGTACATGACAGTTTATAACTGTCGCCCACGTTTTGCAAACACAATCCTCGTTTTATGATTACGAAACATTACGCCTTCAGTTTTCAATTTACAAGTCTCCACATTCTATCTCACACAGTCAATCATTCTCTCACATACTCCTATGAAATATCTCAAATGCTTGCTGTATGTAAGAAAATTTATGTGAGCATAAGAGGTTTTACATTTATATGTGAGAGTATGACTGTGTCTGTGAGAAGAATTACTGTGTGTGAGTTTGATGGTGTGTGTGCCTGAGTTATGATTCTGGGTGAGAGACTATGATGGTGTGTGAGACAGTATAATGGTGTATGTGAGAAAGTATGATGGTGTATGTGAGAGTATGCTTGTGTGTGTGAGGAAGCATGATGGTGTATGTGAGAATATAATGGTGTATTTGAGAGAATATAATGCTGTACATGAAATCAAGTATGATTTATGGCCTCAATGGCCTCTCATAGAGGGCCTCTCACACACCCACACACACACACACACAGTGTAAAATAAAGCCTAGTTAATTCATTTGGCTGCAGCTTGTTTAAAAGTGGTGCTATAGCTGTAGTGAGCAGCAGACTGTGGGGGAACAGAAGAGTGAGTGTGCGTGTGTGGTTAGGGCACACACAAACACACACACACACTCGCTTTCTCTCTCTGTCTCTCTCTCTCTCTCACACACACACACACACACATGCACACACTTCTGTTCCCCCAACACCCTTCTGTTCACTACAGATATAGCACCACTTTAAAAGAAGCTGCAGCCAAATGAATTATTCAGGCATCATTTTACACGCAGGCTGGACGACTAAAGAGATATTTCGCCCTGTGTTTTAGCCAAAATGAGCCATGTCCTTGACTTCACTAATAATAAAGCAGTGGAATAATTACATTAGGGCTTTGGCCCAGTCAAGCCCAGTAGTCACACCACTCTGTAAGGGACCTTAGTTCTGTGTAATGGCTATAGCCAAGTAGGGCTGCACTTGAAGTACTTGATGAGATGAGAGGCCTCCTCAGACAGACAAGTCCTGATTCAGTATGGTCGTTAAAGCCCCCAAAGCCCCATGGAACTTATCTGGGTAAATAATGTGGTGTTCAATGTGTGTCCCTAAGCTATGATGTTACACAAAGTATCTAATTAAACCAAGCGTCATTACTTTTTAAACCTATCTCTATAGCATGATCGGTACAGTTACAAAACACCCTCTCCACAGAACTACAGACCTCTGACAAGAAACACATCAAGTATTCTAGAAGAATGTGTCTGTTCATGCCAGCTGTCTCAAGCGAGTTCCCAGTTGTGTGATGGTTACATTGTGCTCAGTGTAATTTCTCTTTGAAATACTATTTTAAATGCTAGCACTGAGCACAACTCATGATAGAAATACCCATTCACAGACAGCCTTCAGAGCGGTTTATTCAGAGAATCGTGTGACCAACAATCAGCAAGAAAAGCAAGGCAGTCCTATGTAAGAATGCTTTATGAACATTACCACTTCAGCTTATCGGATTCTCAAGAGGAAAGCCTTGGATTTTACTGACAATTTTTGTCTTTTTTCCCCATATCATACTTTTATGATACAATATGTTATCCTTTTTTGTTGAAAGCAAAACATTTCATTTATACATTTCATTATATTTGGCGGCAGGGACATGCAGAGGGAAATATTAGGCGATAATGCACACTGTTGCTCTGGTAACATGGCTGTGAGCTGAAACACAGCCCATTTCTGTTCCCATTCTGGATAAAATAATATGGTCTTTTTTTAAAAAGAAAAGCTGGCCGTGCATGGTCACACTCCATAAGTCTGGACATGGAGTGTGAAATCAAACAAAATAAAACACATAAGATAACTCTCCAATAAATTACAATAAGACCTCCTGAGATGAGCACAGCAGAGGAACAACTGTTGCACCACCATTTTACAGAAATAGTCAAACTGCAGTGTCGTTCACACACTCATACTTTTCCCATTTAACTATTTTAGACAATGACTGACATTATTTTCTTGGAATACTTCACCTTGCCAATGACCTGACTTATCTCAAGAACTCAACAAGCACGAAACCGTGCAGACCCACGGCGCACTTGTACAAAGTGTCATGAGTAAAACTTGGCTAACTATATAGCTAGCTAGCTATGGCATGTCCTCACCTCTGTAACGTTATTTGTTGTCTTCCGTGTGTCCATACATCTGTATCGGTGGTACGCACTAAGTAGGTTAACTAAAGTAGTCGATACGCTAACATGTTAGGGTTAGCTAAAGTAACGTTAGGCGATAAAGCTGTGCTTAAAAATCTTGTGCCGTTTGAAGTGGTGATTTTGGGAGATGCACCTGCGCACGTGTCCTACTAAACGAAGCACCACCTGTGCATGTGTCTCACAGGTCATCCGTGAGTGAGTGAGTGAGTGACCACAATTTGCCATGCATAGCCCACTGCGGCAGTTCCTGCGCGCCGTGGGAAAAACAGTATGTGCTCCAAAATGGGTGTAGCACAAAATTCTGGGCCCTATACATATAAGCAGTCTCTGGGGGCCCCCTTCCTCTCTTGATCCATGTCTCTCACGCATCATTCCAGGCTTTTCAAGGGCCCTCCCCCCATTTGGGCCCTGGGTAGTCAGTCCCACTTTCCCCCCCACTACGACGCCCCTGCTCCAAAATATTATATCATGAAATATCACATTCTGTGAAATATAATGTAAGAAATGAAAAACCAAGACTATGTTCTACAGATTTGCTAAAATGTTCACATTCATACTGAAAACTCAAACAGATGAATATTAAAAAGCAGTGATAATCACGCCTGTCTCTCCATGCAAAGAGAAATGTGATTAAGTGTATTTTATTGAGACAGGCAAGCTTTCACAGAGGCAATCTCAAAGAGGGATTTATCCTTCATCTCTGGAGTCAGTGGTTAAGGACTACTTAATCTTTCATTGCAAATATTACTTTTCCTTATTGGAGTATTATCATGTTCAAGAGATAATCTTGCATCTTCAACTTTGAGAGTAAGTAAGAGGGAAAGTGATGGTAATGCAATAAGAGGGAAAGAGATGGTAATGTTGTAAGAGGAAGAGTGATGGTGATGTTGTAAGAGGGAGAGTGATGGTGATGTTGTAAGAGGGAGAGTGATGGTAATGTAGTTAGAGGGAAAGAGATGGTAATGTTGTAAGAGGGAAAGTGATGGTAATGTTGTAAGAGGGGAAGTGATGGTTATGTTGTAAGTGGGAAAGTGATGGAAATGTTGTAAGAGGGAAAGTGATGGTAATGTTGTTAGAGGGAAAGTGATTGTAATGTTGTTAGAGGGAAAGTGATGGTAATGTTGTAAGAGGGAAAGTGATGGTTATGTTGTAAGAAGGAAATTGATGGTAATGTTGTAAGAGGGAAAGTGATGGTTATGTTGTAAGAGGGAAAGTGATGGTAATGTTGTTAGAGGGAAAGTGATGGTTATGTTGTAAGAAGGAAAGTGATGGTAATGTTGTTAGAGGGAAAGTGATGGTTATTTTGTTAGAGGGAAAGTGATGGTAATGTTGTTAGAGGGAAAGTGATGGTTATGTTGTAAGAGGGAAAGTGATGGTTATGTTGTAAGAGGGAAAGTGATGGTAATGTTGTTAGAGGGAAAGTGATGGTTATGTTGTAAGAGGGTAAGTGATGGTGATGTTGTAAGAGGGAGCGTGACGGTAATGCTGTAAGAGGGAAAGTGATGACAATGCTGTAGAAATCACAGCAGGTACGTAACAATAAGTAGGGTTAAAAAAACTCCAAAAATATGCTCAAAACATTATATGTTGTTACATCATCAAACCAGGTGTCTAATCTAATAACAGCAGGCAAACAGGTGATGTAATGACAGCAAGAAATGACAAAGCAAAAAATGAAAACCACTGTAACTGCAGGTAAAACATTTTTTTAAAACACACAAAAAAAATCTATATTAATTTAGTTATAATCACATGAATCAATTCCACTAATGAAATCAGTGTTAGTTAGCCCTACAGGGACCCTAAAGGCTTCAGGGTTTCTTTATAGGGAAACAGGAGGCAGACTTTACTGGTTGCATTTGCATTTGGCATTTACAGGATCACTCAAGACAGGCTTGTTTGGAACACAAATGGGTTTTGTACATGGGATACCTATTAAACCCAGATTGGACTCACATTTCATAATATTTTCTTTATCACGAATGTTAAAAAGTTTATAAATCAAGTCATAAAACTTCAATTTGGGTGGGTTTAATAGGTACACTTAACCCAATCCCAGAATCAGACGCACTTACTGCTGCTCAGTTCAGCTCTTTGTGGTGCGACTGCAGCACTGGTTAAACACACAGAAGGATTCAGTCCGGGGATTACAACCAAACCTGAACCAAAGAGATCCTTTAAACAAAATTACATTCCATGTTTATCTGGCTTTTCTCAGAATGGGAAAAAAGTCAAACCACACGATTCATTAAAGAGAATATTGTTAAAATTCTCTACTTTTCACACGTTATATAAGTGCTGACTGATGCACACAGGTGAGCATTTATTCCTATCGACAGAGATCACACTAATCTAGACTGAGATGGAGCAAATCTTATTAACATGGAGATTTCTGGGGAAGGATTTTGGCTGTGTGAGTGGCTCTGATAAGTCAGAACAAAGATAAGAGAACGGTCACACATTGTGGAAGACTGTGATTTATTCATAGGTAATCTTCCATTATTTCCTCCTGTATAAAAGAGCACAACTTCCCCCTCCTTATCGGGGTCTGCTCCTGTCCCATTTAAGCCCGCCTTACATCGGGGGTGTGAAATAAAGCATTCAGCCGCTTGTACTAGCCGATGGTGTAATTGTTCTCTGGAGCGGAGAGGGATGCTTTCCTCACATCCAGGCACACAATACTGCTGAGAGAATGCAAGACGTGCCCCAGGCCTGGCGAGAACACACCGCCGTTTTCTACAAGACCAATTACCTCACAGCTGGTGGGTAAATCACACAGACAGGCACACATCCCTCCGTTCAAACCACACAGGACCTCATCTTCAAACGTGCTAGATCCAGAATCCAGAAGAGTGAAGACAATGGCTTTCAAGTCTCTAAATGGATTACGTTCTTAGAGAAAATAAATGTCGTTAATCACTTTCACTCAGACCCGAGATAAGCCTTGTAAAATGAAGCCAGTGAAAGAGAGAGCGGATGTATCTCTTGATTTGTCTGCTGTTCGGACTTGATGTGTTCTGTGATGTTCTACAAAGAGGCGCTTAGAATAGAGGCATCACGGGAAAACTTTTATCAATCAGTGTAGGCCTACAGAGCAAAAAAGATTACCAGTGGCTAAATTCTGGTTTTAAATGCCTTCTTCCACAGTACAGGGTTTAGGGATTACAGTTTAAATGGGATTTATTTTTACACCATATATTATTATATTCTAGTGTGTCTGCATGTGTGTGTGTGTGTGTGTGTGTGCGTGGTCTCTAAAGGACAGTCCCACACACAAACACACACACACACACACACACACCTGATGTTCCCCTTTGTTCTTTCTCCTCTCCAGGCTTGTGCTGCAGAACCGCAGAGTCAGTCATTATTATTCCCTCCATTTCTCCCATCTGCTTCCTGTCTGCCTGAGTTTGAGAACCATCTGAGCTGCTGATTCTTACTGCTTCCGTCTCTAAGGAGACCAGCAGCATTCGTTCTGCAGCTGATTTAGGGGGATTGTGGGATTTCAGGGTGCTTTGAGGGGGTGCATTATTTAATGCCTCCAAAGAGGCCTTTCCAGGGCAGCAGGGACTGCAGTCCGTTTGCAAACACAAATAAGAAGCTTCACTGTACAGTAGGTGGCCTGGGCTCGGTTTACTGCTTACTACAGCGTTTAAAGCATAGTGCAGTCTGCTAGCTTTGATGAATACTTTGTTGTTCTTAGTGCATTCACTGTTGGTGTGCCCCTGAAATTGACTATTCAAAAGCGGTCAAAGCTAGTGCTAGTAATACTGATTTATTGCAGTCAATTATAATGCTGAATGTAGTAATTGGATTAAATGAGACAGCACATTGAGCTTTCCATCACTAAAATGCACTAAAAAACAACATAACAGCTGAACAAAACCCAAGGATCTAAAACAACATTGTTAAATCCCAGATAAGCTCACAGTCTAATGGCTCAGACTTTGACCCTGACAAACTGCACAGCCTCCGAAAACAATGAAAAAGAACAGACTTAATATCACAACTGTGTGCCATCCTCAAAGCACATCAAAGCTAGTGAATTGTTGATGGAACATCTCTCAGGGATTTTGAGTGTTTTATGAGAGGCTGAAAGCTGTGGTAATGATCCCAGCATGCCCGCTGGTGTCAGCCCCTCACTTTATATGGCCTTTATAAACAGTCCCACACCCTTCCGTTTGTGTCCGTCACGACAATATTCTCATAAAGACCGCCTGCTGAAATCGGTCCTGCATTTTTACTGCCATGTGAGCCACCGCAGTTCGCTGGTTAAACGGAGCTGAACTCGGTGTGACAGTCCTTTAGTACAGCTCAGTCACAAAGGTGTTTTAATGGTGACAGGATCCACGGGGATTACAGGGGGCTTTGACTACAGAAGTAGACGACAGGATGCCGTGTAAACCTTTTAACTTTTAAAAAAGTGGATGTTGAAAAGCATGTGACATAAACCCGGTTGAAAAGTGTAAGTGTTGGGAGTTTCAGTTTCCCACACTGTGCAGCTCGGTGCAGCCCTGCAGAATATCAGTACCTCCACACTGTGCAACCCTGCAGAATATCAGTACCTCCACACTACAGCCCTACAGAATATCAGTACCTCCACACTGCACAGTCCTGCAGAATATCAGTACCTCCACACTACAGCCCTACAGAATATCAGTACCTCCACACTACAGCCCTACAGAATATCAGTACCTCCACACTGCAGCCCTGCAGAATATCAGTACCTACACACTGTGCAGCCCTACAGAATATCAGTACCTCCACACTGTGCAGCCCTACAGAATATCAGTACCTCCACACTCTCTCACCAGCTGAGGCTCCCCCTTCAGAGGGCAGCCCTGGAACAGAAACTCAGTTGGAACTGAAGAGCACTTAAAGGGAAAAGAGATTTTAACTGTTATACACAGAGGGAGAAAATAAGCCCACATTAGCTAATTTAAGAGTAGCGCTGGCATTGCGGTTCTTAGGCCATGTTGTGTTCCAGTGTGTGGGCGGTAGAGCAGAAGTCTGTGTGGATACAGTTCAGATTCACATGATATAATTCCCCATCTCGCATCCTGACTATAATTAAAGGAATTCACCCCAGCTCAGAGAAGTGAATAACATCTTTAAAGTAATTATTCTGGTATTTTCTGTTTAAAAATAAAAGTCAGCATGATGCTGGATGCAATACCGTTGTCTAAGGCAGCTCACAGCTCTAAAAGTCCAGCTGCATATTCACTGTTATTTACTTGGTTTACTGTGTACTGTGGTTACCGTGTACTGTCAACTATAGATTAATCATGCTTTTACTGTACAATTTCTGCTGCATTGTCTTGAACATAACCACTATCTCTTGAGCTGCACTCCATACTGCACACTGTACAGCAAAGAACACTCTCTGTGGCACTGCAAACTGCACTCTGGACGCTCTCTCTGGTGCTGAACACTAAAGGATGCTCTCTGCTGCTGCACACTAAAGGATGCTCTCTCTGGTGCTGAACACTAAAGGATGCTCTCTCTGGTGCTGAACACTAAAGGATGCTCTCTGGTGCTGCACACTAAAGGATGCTCTCTCTGGTGCTGAACACTAAAGGATGCTCTCTGGTGCTGCACACTAAAGGATGCTCTCTCTGGTGCTGAACACTAAAGGATGCTCTCTCTGGTGCTGAACACTAAAGGATGCTCTCTGCTGCTGCACACTAAAGGATGCTCTCTCTGGTGCTGCACACTAAAGGATGCTCTCTCTGGTGCTGAACACTAACGGATGCTCTCTGGTGCTGCACACTAAAGGATGCTCTCTGCTTCTGCACACTAAAGGATGCTCTCTCTGGTGCTGCACACTAAAGGATGCTCTCTGCTTCTGCACACTAAAGGATTCTCTCTGGTGCTGCACACTAAAGGATGCTCTCTGCTTCTGCACACTAAAGGATGCTCTCTCTGGTGCTGAACACTAAAGGATGCTCTCTCTGGTGCTGCACACTAAAGGATGCTCTCTCTGGTGCTGCACACTAAAGGATGCTCTCTGCTTCTGCACACTAAAGGATGCTCTCTGGTGCTGCACACTAAAGGATGCTCTCTGCTTCTGCACACTAAAGGATGCTCTCTGGTGCTGCACACTAAAGGATGCTCTCTGCTTCTGCACACTAAAGGATGCTCTCTGGTGCTGCACACTAAAGGACCTTCACAGCCTCCTTCCCAGTATAATACACAGCCGTGCTGAATTATGTCCAGTCTGTCTGAGTCTTAATTGGATGAATGAGTCTAGTCCTTATCAAGCCCATGCAGATGCCCCTGAAACTCCCAGGGGGCCTGAGTTTTTGTCTGTTGGCTGATTATGATGGGCAGAGGGATGGCTGGCACCGCCACCCACAGCACCCAGCTGACATCACTCTGAGAGAATGCTGCTCATCACTGCTGTCTGCTCCTCACCTTTTCCCAAACACAAAACAGCAAGTTTCTTTGAACTGTAGCCACAAACAAGTTTTTCTAAAAGAACTGACAATGTTATAATAAATAAGATCTCCCGGGCGATGCCCCAGCTCACCGCTGGACTGAGCCAGTTATCCAAATATCCTCCCGTGTACAGGAAGATGGAAAAATCTGAAATGCCATACTGCAAGGAAGTATGAGGTAAAAATACCTCAAGCAGTAAACAAAGTGTCTTGATCACAAAGAAATAATTACTGTCTACCACACTAAACAAAAGCTAAATCCTGTATTGTGTTCTTCGCTGTGTTTGTAAAACCGCTAATTATTTTTCTAATTATGCCAGTTACAAAAAAACAGCTTTCATGCTGGTAAGGGTAGCAGAGTTTTACAAGAAAAAGTAAAAAAACTCATTAAATACTTTTGCTTCAATCCCACAAAACACAATTTATTTTTGTGTACACAAAAATGTCATGCTGAAAAAATTTCCATTTTCAATTACAAATGAATATGTCTATCCACTTTCATTTCATGTCTTAATGGAATCTATGCACATGTTAATGTACTAAAGCATTCATATGCATCAATTAAAATACAGCCAAACTTAGGCAGATTTCTTTTCAGAAAAGATCAGCTGAGGCACTGAAAATTGTGAATTTTAAAGTTTCTGTTGGGGCAATGCTGTAATGATCTAGTTTCTTCCTGAATCACCATGTTGAATTGATTTGGTTCCATTGTTACTCAGTAGATTAGCCTTTGAAAGGCAGCTGTGAATATTGGATGGTGTGTCCTGGCCAGTAGGGCAAGCAAGATAAGGGGTGGAGGGCGGGGCTCCTGTAACTGAAGTGGCTGTGTTTCTCTATGCCATATACAGTAAAGGGCTACATTTATTAGCTATGCTAGCAAACTTGCAGTAAGTACTAGGTAATTTCTTAGGATTATACATTCTGCCAGTCGGCTAGAGTTGGTTCGTAAATGTCAGACAGTAAAATATAATTGGCCAGCTTTAGCTACAAGCTAATTAGCCAACAATGCCTCTGGAATTCTGCCAGCAGTTACTGTGGAAAATCTCATTTGTTTAAATGCCAGGACGGAATGTATGCTGAGCATTACACAAATTTTAATGCAATAGAGATTGCAATACAATCTTTACAGGCTACTTTAATACAAGAGAATGTGTGTGCGAAGTTTTAGGATAGATACGTTTTATATGTATCTTAAAAACTGCAAGAGGAGATATTTCTGGAATAATGTCAGCAATAATAATAATAATAGTTATTAATATTAGTATCATTATTATATGTTGACAATAATATAGTGAAAATAGTTGTATTTATGTTTTGAACCTGTAAATAGTATTGTGTGTGTTTAATAAATGTAAAAACACTGGCACATAGGCTAGCTTATAAAGTGCCTAAAAGCATAATTTTAAGGCAATGCAATAATTATTCAAATTTTGCAGTAAAAATTGGAAAATAATCAATAATATAATCTGTGTTTTTATACAATGTTTGCATTGGGGGGGGGGGGTGGACAGACATGCAGAGTGGAACTCCAGCAGACCCACACTTATCACCGTATGACTAAAGGAGAATAATTGCCTGTATCGATTAAAGCCAGGATTCCTTGTCCCTGCATATTTTTACCAGTGCAGAAAGATGCAACATTGAGCTGTAAATGCAGAATGCAGTCCTGTCCATATAATGTCTCTCATCCTGCAGAGGGGTGTGTGATACATGAGAGCACAGAGCATAATTCCCTTAATTGGGGGATAATGCACCAGCCACCAAACCATAATCCACAGTTAGAACTGTTGGCTCCTAACATGACTGGTCCTGAAAGGTGTGTCAGTGTGTCTTATGTAAGGTCATGAGTCTGCAGCTCCTCACCCCAGCTGGCTTCTACTGTGGCCATACAACAGATCTAACCCCCTCCCATCTTTAAAAGAGATATCCAATGGCCCGGTGAGGCAATCTGAGCAAAGCAAGACTGACTGGACCAGCTAAGAAAGGTCAACACTTAAACTATCTACCAATCACTGTTTGCAGGCACAAATATGGTGGACTATGTAGGCTGTGTTCATCTGAAGCACACTTTAGCTAATAAACCCCACAGAGCAGAACACTTTCTTGGCGCAGTCTTCATAAAGAATGCGAATGTATGCTGTAGCATTAAGATTTGCCTTCACTGGAGCTAAGGGCCCAAGCCCAAACCATAAAAAACAGCACCAGACCAAGGGGTGTCCAATTACTTTTGGTCATATAGTGCAGCTTCAGACTCACACAGACATGATGAATCAGCACCACTGCCATGGACAGAGCCATTAATACTTATAAATTCAGATACTTCTCCCAGCAAAAGAAAGAGAGAGAGAGTGAGAGACAGAGATGGGGGGACATGGGGCTAACACCAGTGTCCAGCCCGAGACCTCTATTCCCTGGCAATAAGGGTTATGGATGTTATGCACCAGATGTACAGGAACAACTATAAAAACATGATTGCTAGAGTACTCCGCATCTCCTTTATCTCAGTATGGCCCGAATGCACAATGACATCTGCTAAGCAGCAGCCAGCCAACGCAGGAAGCTCTTCCCCACTGTACTGCGGAGGCCTGCCCCCAGGTACCACAAGGTCTCTTTCATCCCTGCTTTTTCTCTCTGTTCAATGCAATCAGAAGCATGCCTGTGCACCATCCTGGTGGCTTTGAAATGGAAATCAGATCCTACAGAAGACAAGAGAGCCCTGCTCAGATCAGCTGCACTGAATGCATGAAGTCTGGCTATCACAGCATTCTCAGGTCCGAGGTATAGGTGTGAACGTACCGACACTCTCAGGTCCGAGGTATAGGTGTGAACGTACCGACACTCTCAGGTCCGAAATATAGGTGTGAACGTACCGACACTCTCAGGTCCGAAATATAGGTGTGAACGTACCGACACTCTCAGGTCCGAAATATAGGTGTGAACGTACCGACACTCTCAGGTCCGAAATATAGGTGTGAACGTACCGACACTCTCAGGTCCGAGAAATAGCTATTAAGTGACTTTTTTCCATTTTTTGTTTCTAATGTATAATATGTGAAGTTACTTCATAACACATTTGGGCTTGCTGACATTTCACTGTCCTGTGAAAAAAAATCTACAAATAACAGGATGCCATAATTTATACACTCCGCAAAGGTCAACACACATCGGAGTTCTACAAAATCAATGAGGAGAGAGGACGTAGGACCCATTCTCTCCTAAAAAAGATAATAATATTAGTGGATGTTTGAGTTCCTCCACACAGCTAAAGGCAGAGGATTCTCTGAGGACTTGGCACTCACTGGTGATTTTCACACTTGCGTTATTCACAGATCATGGCACATTTCTGCTTCATCCCTCAGATTTTCAGCATGAAAACCTTATCAAAGGCACCTCTGCTGCAGCACTGTAAACTAAAGACCATTCACTGAACACAGCACACTGAACACTGGACACCATTCACTTAACACCGGACACCATTCACTGAACACTGCACACCATTCACAGAACACTCAAACCCGTTCCCTCTACAGTGCCCGTACGAACATCACATGAAATTTCCCGTTTCACTTTTTTTTTTTTTCATATGTGAACTGAACATTTTCATGTGGTTAGATTTTTTCCACTAGTGAATGAAAATTTCCACATGTTCCCATGAAAATAGGTGACACTGAGTAATTTTCATTTTCACATGTCACAGACTTTTTAAAAAGTGTATTATGAGTAGGATTATTATGAGTAGGCCTACTTATTAGCAGGATTATTTAAGGATTATTTAAATGATTCACAAGTGTACTCTTCACTTGTTGGGCATTCACATGTGGTTTTTGAACACGTGAATTTTTCGTAAGGGTGCTCACTAACATCTCATCAACTGCACAGTGAAAGGTCTAATAAACTCTGTAATGTGTCTCATTGCATAACCCCTAAAAGTGTGCTACATAACTGTAACTCACATTTATCTTCATGAGCTGCTTTGAGATTAGTCAGCCATTTAATAACACAAAAAAGCATTTTCCTTCTTTATGCGATAAAATCATCTGATGCAGAAAGGACTTCATTACATATCGAAGGACTCCAGAGGACCTGCTTGGTAGCTGATGGTAAAAGCCACAGAAATCAATGATGGTACACACATGACTGTGGGTGCAAATGCAGTCTGACGGAGCTTATATCAGCAGATGTCAAAGGAAATAATGTGATTTCTCCGCTACTGTGGAACTTCTCGGTGGAGGTGGACAGGAATCCATGTGTTGCCATGGTAATTTTATGCATTTCCATGCTGTGTCAGGCCTTCAGCTGACACTGTTACCCAAGGCAACATACTTTTCCCCCCCTCAATATCCCTTTATGGGTATTTTACTGGAGGAGTTTAAGTACACTAAGCACCAAGCTTACAGATCCAGTGAAGCACCCCTAAAGTGAAGCAGAAACTCTGTTTATAAGCCATTTACAGAAAACACTGGTCTGGATTCTGTCAGCATTTGTCCTTCACAGTTAAATACAATTGTTAAGATGGGTCAGACAGCAGAACAAAGCACTACACAGATAATCACCAAAAGTACTGTAATATGACATGCCAAATGTGCTAATGAACTTCTGTGCATCCATTTCTTCTTCAGTAGAACAGCCAGCTGGAGCCAATGCCAGTCCATGCCCCAGTGATAAGTGCCGTTGGGTTGAAAAAGTTACTCTGCAATTCTGAGATAATTTAATAATCAGAGTGACTCAGTTTGGTCTAATTAATAAAGAATGACATTCCACTGCCTCTAATTAAGGGTCCTGAGCACAGAATCTGAGAAAAATATGTGACGCTTCCATACAGTAAATGATCTGAGCTTCATATCTTGTTCCTACCAACCTGCACAAACACTAGCACAAGTGAGGCTGGAAAAATCACTCCCATGGCTGCGTTTCTCCATATGCTGGGCCTGTATTGGCTGGTTCAGCAACGAGCCAAATTCACTGAGCAAAATTAACCCTTTACATCCCACCAATCGGATCAAACTGCCACAGTCTTAAAACATTTACACCATAACACAGTTGTGTTGTTATTATAAATGTTATCTGTTAGAGTTGAATTAAAACTGGAATTTTTACTGCGTGGTCTAACAGAATGTGGCTGGCTCTTGCAGAAAACAAAAATCTAATTATAGGGACATTAAAAATGTTGCTTCAAACTGATCCGTTGGGTAATGGCTGATGTTTTACCCCCCCCCCCTCCCCCTCCCCCAACGTTGATATGGGACATGTGTTGTGTGAAATCAGATGGCTTCATTAGAGATCTCCTCCGCTGTGCAGAGATGCTTTGGTTCCTGCAGTGCACCATTACAGAGTGATCTGTGTGCAGACCCAGAACAACTGTGCCTTCTTTACCCTGGAGAATTTCAGCCTCAATACGCAGGACATCACTCACCGTCTACCTATCTGAGAGAGTATTTCTCCTATAAAACAATGTAGTAGACACAATGGGGGCAGACACAGTGAGTTCATCATGCTTGTTATTTAAGGGGATCTCCTCTCTTGACATTGTACTCCAGGACGGGCCCCTGTAATGTTAATGTACGGCCTCCATAAACCATAGATTAATATGATCAATTCATTCAACAGAGAAGTGCGGTGCTGTGATTGATGAGTTCAATTTGTTTTTATTGTTCCTTTTTGCATTTCTCTTTGAAGCTTAGGCCCTTACCTGTTCAGTGATTTATTGTGTTTTTCTTTGTATTGCTCTCGGGGGTTGGGAGAGGGCAATGCTACCCTAATAAGTCAGAAGGTTAAGATAGACGTACTCTACGGGGGCAAAGACTATGCCAGAGTATTATGTCAAACACCATGTAATCTGTGTACACTGCTAAGAAAATAATTTGCAAAATAATATTCATAAGATGTGGATTATTTTCTTTTTTTATTCATCAAAAAGTAAAAACTAAAGGGAGATGGAAAGACTTACAATACAGGTAAAAACAAAAAAACCACCCTTACCTTTTTTTTTTTTTACTGTTCTTGAAGAAGATTTTTTCTGTTCTTGGTTGTAGAGAGCTATCCATCCCACTTTATTTGTGATTTAAAGGATGAGTCGCTAAATGGTTGTAGAGAGCTATCCATCCCACTTTATTTGTGATTTAAAGGACGAGTTGCTAAATGATTTCTTTTCTCAATTATTTAAGAGATGAAATTATTATGAAGAGCTATCATATATATTGACAGGCATTGAGTTGTTGTTGGTTGTTGTGTGTCTTAGTGGTTGTGTTATGTAATGTGTGTTGTTATGTATTGTGAGTCTTATTGTGAGTATGAATGTTACGGATGTGTATTGATGTATTTTTCTGTACGGAAGTACTGTAAAAGATTTATGGGGACCCCAGGAAGAGTAGCTACTGTTACAATACAGTAGCTAATGGGGATCTAAATAAACAAACAAACAAACAAACAAACAAGCCTCTTCTCCATCTTCCTCTTGAGGTTCACAGGCTACTTTCACATTTTCATTGCACTCACAGTGTACCAATTGCGCTGTAATAACAATGCTAATTGCACCAATACGTTTCCTTCAGTAATGACTGACAAGTAGACTTGTAAATAAAATGGAATGTTGCCTTTTTCATTTGAGCATATTTTTTCATTAGGGGCTGAAGCGTTGCTCCCTGCGGCCTCAATATGAATCACAGCAGAGTGACCTGTGACCTGGGACAGCACAGAGGCCTTCCCATGGCTCGGCCCATCACAGCCCCTCCCACTTCCCTTCTGCATCACAGAGCTCCACCCACAATCCTTCAGCATCACAGAGCCACGCCCAGTCTTTCAGCATCACAGAGCCCCACCCACAATCCTTCTGTATCACAGAATCCCACCCACTGTTCCTGTGTATCAGAGAGTGTGATGAAATCTGCCCAGGAGGAGACCAGCTACAGGGGCAGGAAGACTGAGAGCAGGGTGAAGCCTACTCTGGGCCACTGATTTTTTAACCACTTTCATGGGCCATGAGCACATCGCCCACTCACACCGAGACACTATCGGCATTATGGTCAGCATCCCTGGGGAAGCATGTGAAATATGCAACTGCTGCAATGCGAGCAAGACCGTAATAAAAGTGTCAGGAGTAAGAGTAGAGTATGCAGGCATTGAAGTCAGAGTGAAAATGCAGAATGTGGGCATTAGTGCAGAGTAAACGTGGAGAACGCACACATTAGTGGCAAAGTAAGGGTGGAGAATATGAGCATTAGCGGAACAAGGGTGAAGAACATGAAAGGCACGTTTCTAGAAAAAGCTCTGTGGCACTCACACTGGATCAGCCTCGCAATGCATCACTGAAGAACAGTGAGACGGGCTGTTAATTTCATTGCTCATTCTGAATGAAATGGTGCAGGTCAACCTACAAAGGGAGAATATGAATGTGCATGCAGGAAGTCGTTTGACTGAACGTGCAGAGTCAGGGGAACATTAAATTAAATGCTTGGACAGGCTTAAAAGGCATGCAGTTGTGGTGTCCTCTATTACACCAGCACAAAGAGAGGATCTCACAGGTTTTTCCATGCAGCCATGAGATGTCAGTAACTGAAAGCAATAATAAGCTCTAAGCTCTAAAATAAAGATCAAAGAAAAAAAGTATGAAAAAAAGAATGAATATTATAATAAATAAAAGAAAATACAAGCAACTTTTGTGATGGTTAGCAAATTGTCCATATAAGTGCTAACGTAGAGCTGAGAGACAGGCTGAACACTTCACAGGGTCACCTCCACCAAATTGAGCTCACAGCCTCCTGTCCACCGCATACACATAGTTTATACACACCTAAAGCACACTAGACCTCGCTGGGCATTTCTATGAGCCGTGCTAACATGGCACTAATGGTGTGTGTGTGTGTGTGTGTGTGTGGGTGTGTGTTTGCAGGTGTGTGTGTGTGTGTGTGTGTGGGTATGTTTGCGTGTGCAAGTGTGCGTGTGTGGGTGTGTGTGTGTGTAAAGCACAAATGGTACCACTTTAAATGGGTGTGGCTACATGAGTCATCCAAATGAAAAATGATTTTCCAGCTCTTCTGAGTTCATGGCAAAACTATAATCAATAAAATAATTATAAAAGATGTTCTACACATTTGTAAGTGCTATAATTGTGCTGGTTTCCTAGTTATACAGTTCATAGGTTCATCCAATTGTCTTTCCTAGTTGATCCACTGATGTAAAGTAATATCTCCCAGGGATTCACAGACAGAGGCATTTGAGTGAAATATGGTGACAATGTTCTTTCAAACAGAGCTTCAGTGAGAACAGGCTGAGAGCATCTGCAGCTTTAAAAGCCCCCAGCTGTGTCCCTGAGTGAGAGTCAAGATCGACTTCAACAGAACAGGGCGCTGCCTCACAATCAACAAAAAAAAATAGATCCAATGCAATCAATACCTACTCTCACTCCTCTCTGCACCACAGTATGCCTTGCCTTTTTACTCATAATAACCTGCACCTTAAAACAGTATTTTCATTTCAATGTATTCACCAAACCCTTCCCAGAATGCCACAGCATGAAGGCCACATTTGACTACCGCTCTTCTTTGAATGCCAGACAAGGAGGGGCTTCGTCAGCATGTTTCAGAATAAAAACGTCTGAGAGCCAATGACAGATGTGGGGATTTTAATGGGTGGTATGGGGAAAGTCTTGAAAAGGGTGGGGTATAACATCATGTTTGTAGATCAATGTGAGCAGCCAGCATTGTGGAAACCAAACACAGCAGCACCACACCAGTCGAAAACAAACAATGTTGTAAAATGGATTAAGTAATTATTAAGTAATTAATTGCTATGGTATAAAAAAAAATGTCTATAAATCCTCACTGTATGAATGTATTATTTTCCTCCACATAGTTCAGTACGAGTGAAGAAATACCTTCCGTTACATTTGCAGATACCAAGTGGCACTCAATATACACCAAAAGTGTGTGGTTCCGTCTGTTAATTGTTCTGAATTAGACACTTTCAATATATATTGAGGGATGATTGATCATCTGAAACACACGTCAGAAATGGCTATGCACACTTTGAAGAAAAATGTTTCATACTCCCTTCCCCAGACATTTAATCAGCCAGATCAACTAATGCTTTCATTCTCACTAATGTGCTTTGTGATAAATTATTCCTTCAGAAAGGATTATTAAATTATTCCTTTCGAAAGGATTATTAAATTATTCCTTCGGTTAGCGATGAATTGGGTTTGCTTGAATAAGAGAAAAGGACTATTCTATAAAGAGAAGTGCAGAAATATACCAATAGGGCTACTTAAAACTTAAATGTAATATTACTACTAAATCAATTGAAGCAAACACATTTAAATCTAATAATTGTTACACAGAGCAAGGGGCAAAAGCAGAAATAACAGAGCTATCTAAGACACATGATGTGGAGTGAAATATTTCAGTCGACGCTGATGTAATGTAATGAAACAGACCTTTTAAAATCTTTTCATTCTAATTAGTGAGAAATTGAACACTCACAAAATTGAATGACTACATTTCTTAAATATACTCAGCTACTTGTTTTGTCAGAAAAAACAATTTTTTGGCGGTTTTTCAACAATGAGAATAAATATTTGTATGAAGTCTACAAAATAGGAAATCTCCAGGCCCACATGGTATTGAAGGCAAATTTTATTAACTGAACGAAACTTTACTGATCACTTTACGAAAAAAGAAGACCCCCCTTTATGTCGGAGTGTCACTACTTAATAACAGCAAAGATTCTTGTTATTTAGAGTCTCTAACACACAAATTGATACACCCAGACCAGACAGTCTCTGAAACAATTTCATATTTTATATTACTCAAACAAAGCAACTGATCCTAGTGTACTTCTTTCTATTGATGCAAAAAAAACCATTTGATAGAACTGAATGGAAATATCTTTCATAATCGTAAAAAGATTTCAATCTGGACCCATATTCTGTAAATTGATTTAAATGTTGTATAACAGCCCAAAGCCTCAGTATAAACCAATTACCAAATTTCTAGCCACATTCATTTAACAAGGGGAAGGTCGCCCTGCACTGCCTTTGTTATTTGCTTTGGTCATTGAACCGTTTGCTGTGGCTGTTTGCCCCTCCTGAGATATAACAGGAATCTGAATTGCAGGAGAATCACATTCTCTCTTTGTATGCAGATGACATTCTCCTTTATTTATTCTCCTGCTCAAATGCCTGCTGGAGTTGCTTGTGGGGGGGGGGGCTGTGCAGCAGCTGAACAGTGCCATGTTCTCCACGCACAGGGCTAGTAGCCGTAGAGATGCATGGGCCACCGGACACATGCATACGCCGTCTGTTCATTGACTAAGTGGCATTGCTTAGTGGGGACGAGGACGCAGGAGGCAAACACCATTGTGAAGCCACAACAACACTGCCCCCACAGCAGCGGTGGAGGTATTGCAGGTGCTGAAGGTAGGGCTTGAAACATGGAAGTGGGCCAGAACAAGTTGGGAGTTGAGTTGAGCTTTCAGGTGAAGGACAGGAAGAGGTCCAGGCCCAGGACTTAGCTCAGCAGAACAGCAGTGTTGGTGCACTGCGGCAGGGACCACAAATAAGTCACTATGTCCAGGAATGAGGCAACCTGGGCTGCAAAAGTGAGCTGAAGGATGGGTTGCACAGTGCCGAAGTTAAACCAGAGGGGACTGATACAATCAGCTGACAGGCAGAAGAGCACAATCGTGACGTTGTGAATTGCTGAGGGTCTAACTAGCATGGGAGAAAGTTGCATGGTGCAGGGACTGTGGCAGGAGCAGAATAGATGGACGCCCATGAAGGTTTTTGCACATCTGTTGCCATGCGGGTCTTCAGCTGAGGCAGTGTGGAATGGCAGCCGGCAGTGTGCACAGCACGGTGCGGATGTAGCCGGTGCATCAGCGGCATCACAGGCTCAGCGCTGACGTTAGCGGGGTAGCCTTACGTGGTGCCACATTCAGCAGCTGCATCAACCCACAAGGCTAATTTGTACAGCGGGTGATAAATCAACTGCTGATTCTAGTAACAGTCGGTCGCACTTTATCATTCTTGGTGCCTTCAATATGCTGGTCACAAATCATTTCATCTCTGAGGGCGCCGAATTTCCATGAGCTAACCAAGCCCCCAAGGTTAGCTACGTACTATCTACTGTCAGCTACCGGTTATGAATCAACACGCAGCCAACCGCGTTACTAACGTCACCCAAGCCCAGGGCGTCCAGGTATGTTAAAGACTATTGAACCACAGCGGCAAGGATACAGGAGGCTCCCCTGGCAGAGCCAGAAAGGAAGGAGAAAATTCAGCCATCCTCGTCACCACAGGTTAGGTCTGAAGAGCTGACTGATCTGCCAGGTTCAGAGCAAATGGTTTACATGCTCTGATTGCAGTTCTTACACGCAGACCTTTCAGCTCCCGCAGAGTACTGCAGTTGCTGCAAAGCAGCAGTGCATTACCAATGAATATTACCATTGCATTGCTGCATAACACAGTGCCTGAACATAACAAACACAACCCAAAAGCAACTCTGAGGGTTTTTTTTGCTTTTTAAGTACAAAAAAATATATTTTTAGGCAACACACCGGACCACCTGTTAGCCATGATTTACAGGCCCGTATGGAAAATAAATCATGTCGGGCCACCGGCCCTGTGACTGACCTACTCCTGCTGCTGGTGGTACTGACTGAGCTGCTCTTGCTGCTTTCACTGAGCCCCTCAGGCACATTTGGGGGAGGGCCACCCCCAGCTGCAGCCCCCTGCACCCCCTGCGGCTCATGAGACTGCAACATGCACAGCACCCGCTTTCTGGCACTGTCACAAAACTTTTTCTCCAGGAAATGAGATGGAAGCTGAGCTACATCCTAACATGCTTTCTGCATGTTAGGATGTAGATGCACATTAGAAGCCAGACGCACATGTTAGGAAGCAGATGCACACATTAAGATGCAGATGCACATGAGACAGCCCAAGCCCAGACTTCAGCCTCCATATTCCTCTGCTATGGCTTATTCACAGTTATCAGGGCTGACGTGACGCTCCTTTTTCTCTGGGTGTACGCTTCTCAATAATTTAATGTTTATTATAATGTTCTCTACATTAGCATGATGGGAATTAATTGTTTTCATTACCAACTATTCTCTCGTGCATTTCTCCCACAATAATTAAATGTTGATTTAATTACTGGGTGACAGAGTGAACATTCTGAAAGGGGCCATGCCCTGCACTGTTCCAGTTCTTTGGAGGGGAAGTTCCTGAGGGACACAGATTAGTGTTACACAGCACTTTGTGACCCACTGCTGGAGCAGTACAGTATGTCTGTCTCATTATGTTCTTCCAGGAACTTATATATAGCATTTCAGACAGCAGGAAATTCAATATTAAGTCACTGTATTGTTAACTCACTTTTCACAGTAAATCCATTTAATGCCCTTTTGCTGTGCGTGTCTGAAGCAACGGCCAAGCTCTTTAAAAACAAGCACCGTGGGTGGTGTGTCTGCATTAATAGGCCCTGAATAGCGTGCAATTTGAGCAGCCTGTCACTGCGCACAGCACAGTCCGGCACTGTGGCCATAAATCACCCGCGAAGGGGGCTCTTCTGCCAGGGAGGGGCCAGGCCCAATCTGACAGCTGACTGGCTTCCCCATCTGTCATCTGGAGCGATGATCGGGGGGATTCGAAGCAGGAGACGTGTCTTGCGCATATGCTATCACTGCAAGGGCAATGTCACAGCGCTTCCCAATGTTTCCATGGCGCCCTCCACCTGCAGAGTTAATTACCTGTGATCACATGGGCACTAGAAGGGGTTGAGGAAGGAGGATCAGGTGATGAATATGAAATCGCAGCTTCCTATTGGGATAGGAGCATTGCTGTACAGGTGGCTGCCCAGAGCAGCTCCAGCAGGCCTGTCCGTCTCCTCAGGTCACCATGCAATCAGCCATTTACATCTACCCATTTTCCATCTAAAGCAACACTCTCAGCTTTTAATGAATGCTGGGAAACATGCTCCTCGGAGAGCCTCATCCTCACTACTCCTTTCGTTCAACTAGGAGCCAGTACACTGCGCAGTACTGAGGGATTTAACCTTACCATCTGTAGTAAGTAGTTTTTGATTTTTGGTTTAGGCTTTCTATTTAAGTTTACTATCTACGGTGAACAGTCTCACATAGGCTAATCTTCTGCATCAAAAATAAACTGGCCAACTTAGAAAACCATATTTGTTTCAGTCAAAAAACTCTTTCCACATTCAAAGATTTCCCTCAAAAAGAAAAAGATCCAAAAACCATTACAGTTAAAATGCTCCAAGAAATATACTCCTGCATTTTGCCAGTGCCAATCTGAATGAATAAAATACTAAGCACTTTCATCCAGCATTATTCTTATTTAGTTCACAGAATGCATTTTGAGCTTAACTGATTGTAATTTATTCCGTTTTCTAAAATAAATTAAGCGTCATGGAGGACACATCATTTAAAAAACAAATACATTTCCAATAATTTCAGTTTAAAGTGAAACTGTGGGAGGAAATCATATGAAGATTTCTGATATCAAACTGAACAAACGAAATATTTCTGCCAGATCCCAGGAGCAGCAGCCATATCCATTATGGATGTGACATTTTGCTTTTGCTTTCCCTTTTCCTCAAATGTGATGGAGAGATCAATCCATCTGCAGTGAGAATGCATAAATGCCTCACTATCTGCTCCAGTCCTCTTTCTGACAGCTCTGAAATTCAACTGCCATTTTCAACATATAAAATCATTTTAAATGTTCATTGACTGCAGATTCCTTCTTTAAAAAAAAACATTTTGTTTAAAGTACAATCCCAAAGTGAAGAACAGACGAGTTCACAGGAGTGCACACATTTTAGCGGCACATATTTAGTTATTTTTAACAAATGCAACAAGAAAAATAAATTCCCAGTGCGGCAAGAGCAAATAAAAGTAACTGATCCACACAAAATGTAGCCAATCTACAAATAAATGCAGCTAGCAACTTCAAAAAAAATAAACTAACTATGAGCAAAAACCCAAAACCAGAAAGCCCTGCAGTGAGGATGCTTGTGCTTTTTGGAGTCTTTACCGAGACAAATACTTATCTGTATTTGCTTCAGTTTCTACAACACACAACTTACTAATAACATGCAATTGCTCCATGCAACACTCCAGAGGGGTCCAGCTGATGGGCAGTAATGTTAACAAGAGAAGACCAGGAAGATCAAGAAATAAGACAAATTGTGGAGTCTAGTAAAAGAAACCTTTGTAAAATTACACCACAACTACAGGTAGAACCTAATGCAGCTTGAGAAAACCAGTTCCCCGGGCTACAGCGAAACCGTTACTATGATCTGCTGGTCTAAAAGGATCCCAGAAAGGTTGGGATTCAAACCAAGGACTTTCTTGCTGTGAGGCAACAGTGCTACCCATAGCACCACTATGCACCCTTAGCTTCAAACAGAAATCATTCCTAGGGTTTTAAAATATTATTTGTGGTAAAAATTTGTTTTGATTAGAACGTCAAAACATTATTTGCAGCATGGAGTTAAGAGGCTTAAGGACAGCACTCTCCTAGGGATAATTTATTGATTCAAGCGAAAAATTAAAGACTGACGCATTTCAGAGAAAACATTCCAAAATGCATCACTCTTCATTTTCTTTCCTTGAATCAATTATTTCTAGAAGAGTGCAGTCCTTATAGGGTAATAAACACTAAATCACATTTTTCATTTATTTATAAACCAGTGTGTAACGTCTCCATTCGATACATCACATTAGTCCTATTGTTAAAAAGCAAAAACAAAGCCCTACCACTGCATTTTGTGCAAAAAAAGAGCCATGCACTGCCACCCAAAGGTGAAAAGCTTGCTTTCATTTTTCCTGGAGACACACCTGTGACTTGGGAGTAGCAAAGGCCTACTTCTATGTAAGCAAATCAATGCCCCATCTCCGCCCCTCTGCGGATGGTTAACTGATGGTTAAGTAGCATGCATTCAAACCGATCTTATACAAATTACCCAACATGCTCACTGTTGTGACAGTCTGGACAATGATTTTTTCACTTCAGATTAAAGGTGCAGAATCTAAGTTGGTTGTAAGAACACTTTTGTTCAAATTTGGCTAGATTTCCTTCACATCCAGACAGATATCAATACATTATAAGGTCTAAGAAAAAATCCGGTCTCTCTGACTGCCCCAGGCTCTGAAATCAGCCACTCCAAATTTCATCGTGCCTGAATCTTAACAACCAATCGAGACAGCTGTCTGCCCTGTTTCCTGTTGGGCATTCCCAGTGCGGCAAGAGCAAATAAAAGTAACTGATCCACACAAAATGTAGCCAATCTACAAATAAATGCAGCTAGCAACTTCAAATACATCAGTATCTGTAAAAGGGTAAATGATACTGGCATCAGTCTGCAGTTTGCTAGTTACAACTTCTTATAAATAAAAAAAAGCTTAAATTACAGGCTGCGACAGGGACAGTTAGGTGAAACTACCATTAATTTTCTCCAAAGAGAAATTACCCTTTGATCTGGATGGGTAAAGGTTTTACTAAATTACGAATGACATACATGTATTGTGTTATCATTGTGAGTTGGGATATTATGGCAAAAAGTTATTTTTATCAGAACACAAGTGAATTAGTGTAACACACAGATGTTGAAATGTCCTGCATTCCAAAGGCGATGCATTCCATGGGCTAGTACGACTACTGACCCAGTATTGGTTTCTAGTACACAAGAAGTACAGAAGTACAAACTACAACTTCTGAAATTGTGAGCAATCACATTTTTGGTATTTTTGAGACGAGGGCTATCATCTTGACCCAAAAATTAACTTCAAACTTATTCGTAATATTGCAATGTCTCAAGATTATCAAACTGAAATTGCTGCCAGTATAGAAGTTGAAAGAAAAGCTATTCAAAGCAGAAAATAAAATAGGCAGGCAGGCATTTGTTCTGAGTACTTGCTTGCTTTGTCATTTACAGTAACAGCTTTACGTAGCTGTAGTAACAGTTAGTGTTATACAGCCAGTAGTAGCTGGATAGCTAGGACAGGTTGCAAGGCAGCTAGCTAGGGTAATTGCATTAATGCTATGGCTTTTGTGTTCAAAAATAAATTTGTAGCCTTTATCCAGTTTTTAGTGTCCAATACCTGTAACCTTAAAGGCTTTATACCTGCCTAATAGCCTACCTGTAACCATGCAGGCTCCACCTGCCTATCACTTACCATTTTATAGGAATATGCAGGGTTGCAAATTACGCTGTTGTTGTGTGGAGGTAGTACACCTCACCTGGCCTAACCTCAGATCAGATGCCACTACTGTCAGTCTGTCCATTTAATTAGTAAGCATATTACACATTAGACATTTTTTATGTCAACATTTAAGGTTCTATAATGATGACAGTACACTGTAGCTGTAGTTAAAGTTAAAGTATCTAATTAAATCTAATTTAGTTAAATTAATGATTTAACTAAATGAAATCACAAAACTAAAAAGTATCCAGATAAGAGTGAAGCAAGAGTAAGAATGTAACATGTAGCAAGTCAGTCACACACACTGGTTTGTTACATAAAATGTATCCTTGGGTAATGGAGTTAAAGAATTTCAACTTCCTTCTTCTCTAAACGCCTGGCTGTATGGATACAATTTAGACTGAATGCATCCCAAAATAAAGACTTGATTTAGCAAATAAAAGTCCTCAAATCAATACAGATGTACAGAATACAGATGTCTCTGCATACTGTGTTTGCCACTCTTCTCCCTCCCAGCACAGTCGGTTATAAAGGACTAGATGATTTCCTTTATGGAAGATTCTTTGCCCACTTAAGCGCAGCACTCAGTGAGACTCAAGTTCCTTTCTGCGAAGCCGAGCACCTCTGACCACCACCTCTTTTCAATGGATGCTTGGACTGCAATAACTGCAATGTCCCGGGTGCTTTCAAGTCTAAATACAAGCAGCAAACACTAACACTGAGTCCACTTTACCACACTTGTGCATAATTCTTATTATTATTATTGTTGTTGCTGCTGTTAATAATAATAATAATAATAATAATGACTGTTTTCAACTACCTCGCGATTCCCCATAGCTATCATTTCTGTCACATATCTACTTCCATTGAAGTTCTCCATCCTATGCCATTTAAGCCATTTCATACAAAGAATATTACCAGCTGCGTTCCTCCTCAACTTTCAACTTTAGGAATTGATTCGAAAAACACTTTCAGCTTTACAGAAAAGATAGTATCAGGTGATGGAAGTAAAACAGTTCTCTACATTATATTACTGCAGAATCGTAGTTAAGACGATTTGTTTCAGCGTGCACGCAACTGTAGATTGATATCTATGTGGAAACATTTCTTCATCGCGCATAGGAAGAAAAAATAAAACGAAACTGTCGCATGGTATGCTACTTATATTTTGTTTTTATTAGATTTTTCTTTTTTCTAGAAAAGTCATTTCTGTGATAAGGACGCATACGAGCTGGTACTGAATAGCATGGTGGTGACATGAATTCTGCATTCGGCAATTTGATGCAACTCTCGTCAAAACCGTAAATGCGCGGCGCGTGCCATTTAATCCCCGTTCTCTCACATCCATTCAAAAGCGCCACCACCAGCTGCTACCCGATGCGCCAGAGTCATGCACATGAAGCCAAATACCACAGCACAAAATGACGTTACATTCTAAAAGAACAAAAGTGACTTGAAAACATGCGCATGTAGATTATTTCCACGAATTATAGCCAATCTATGCTTTAATAAATCAAGCAGATTGATAGCCTATCTAATGCATATAACGCGTTCAGTGGACAGTCCTTCAGATCCGTTCAAGATATTTTTTTAAAATGTGACGGTACATAAAAAGCAGGAAGATCATACCTTGTATGTGCTGGTTGACAACATTCTCGAGTCGATCAAGTCGTTCGATAATCCTCAAAGTTTCCCCTTTGTTGTCCTCCTCCAACTTTTTCTCCGGAACAGGTTCGGGAACTTTGATGTACACATTCGCAAGGTAATTGGTAACCCATCCTACATATAGAAGACAAGCAATGTTGGTCATTCCGCTCAAGATAACACATGTTGACACCAAAGTCTTGGTTCTCCTCGTGCAAGCCATTCCGACATCCCCTCCATATAGCCTCGAGAATCCAGGTTACCACAGGAAAAGCGCGGCAGCCCCCTGGTCAATTATTGCCGTCTGTCATAGAAATGTTACTTCGCAGTCTGATTACATTCCCGCATTGACAGAACCATTTTGCCAGGAGAACGTAGGCTATTACCACAACAGTCTTCGCCGCTTCTGACCACTACCAGATCTTCCCTGCTGTTAGCGCCACACTTGGTCCGTGAAGATGTTTAGCAGTGGAGGTATTGTACATTGCCTAACTTTCCTTCCCTCGTCAGTGATCAGGCAACGGTTTTGTTTCAATGCTTCACGTAGCGGAATGTGGTAAATGAGCCGCAGAAGCTGTTGGCCAATGAGATGCGGCAGTGGGGCTGTAATTTTCATATTCAATTGACCAGCAATCCAATTAGAATGTAGTGGGCGTGTGTTCGTGAAATCTCCATCCAGACGCTGAACTAACATCAGAAGAAAAGCATAGCAGACAGTTGCACGTGGATGTGCACTTATAGGCCTGTTTAGAATGGACGGCTTGTACTGTTAAAAATCCTTCGGAAAAGCAAGTTATATAGGTGTGATTTAGAGTAGACCCATTTACAATATAGCCTGGCAGTTGTGGTTCCGGGGTACTAAAAGGAAAAATGTTATAGCACAACATGTTGTAGTAAGGAAGATAATTCACAACGGTAATGAAAATTGTGAAAAGTTGCAATTATGCTACGTTTTGTACCAGGTGGGTAAAAAGCTCCCAGGAAATGGACGTGCCACTGCACGAAGCCAAATAAAATAATGTGAGGACGACACATAATAGCGTGTTTACTGCAGCCTACATTTGGATTAAATGAACCCTAACTGTTCATTGAATCGATGTTACGGCAGAGTTGGTGAACCAATTCAAAAGGTTGTGTAAAATGACGGTATAAGAAGTATCTCATACTGAATTAAAACCTTCCATGTAGGCTACTGGTAAGAGCTCTTTAAACTTGCCCCCCATCTGTCTATTTCTGTTAATTTGCTCAAGACTGTGGTTAAGAATACAGCCTTTTTGGGTCAAGGTTAAAAATAAAGCATTTGCTTCTGTCAATTGAGCTGACATTACAGACTTTTGCCGGGCTGCTTTTGCCAGGTGAATAATGCCAGTCATCGATCAGTTTAAGATACCAAAATATGGACCTATGTATTTTTAAACGAAAATATAAACAATGGTGTTCAATGTCATTAAGAGGTGTTCAATGTAATAAGTCGATTGACGTTCCAGCTTCCACCACGAGAGGGAGACACTTTACTCACAGCTGTAACTCCAAACTTTAAAATTTGTTTCGCTAAATCGACAAACATTTTATGCAATACCATACTATGAAATTAATGCATACAATATTGAAAAATAGCAGAATAGCAATACAAATTCAGATTTACAGTAAATGAATGACATATTTTCATGCATAAACCAAACTTACTTCAACATAAACTACATATGAAATGTGTTTTATGTAAATTTAAAATAAACACTATATTTATATATATATTTTTTATTTTCTGTTGATTTCCTAATCTGGTGACACATGTTATGTGAATGTGTTGATGTAGTATAGCTTCCCAAATGTTGTGTTTATGCTTGCTTGAGCCATTTGAGGCAGTGGTGGGAAAGGCTGGTCTATGGACCCAGTGCTGCTGGGCTCTGCTCTGTGTCCATACAGTGGGCGTGTCAGCCGAGTGCAGCCTTGCTGTCCCTCCGCTGTAGCAGAACTGTCCTTTCTGTGATCATCATGTCACATCAGGGTCGTTCTTCTTTCTTAATTCCATCTGTCATTTCCCACAGTTAGGCTCAGGTTGGCTTTCTGGTATTTCCCAAGGCCTACTTATCTCCCTCAAGGAAAATTTCTAAGACAGTCAAAATGGAGAAGAAAAAAAACAAATAACTATTATTATTTCAGTTCTGCTGAAGTCAATGTTCAATTAGAAATAAAGAATCTTTTAAAAATTTATTTACTTAGACCGAAAGCCTACATCTCAGGATTCAGCCAACATACTCTGTGATTCTAGCCTATCAAGTGTGAAGAAGACTGGAATTCAAAGCAAGCTCCTAACTATTGAAGCTTGGTTATGAAAGAAATTTGACTCATCCATCATGTAAATATGCAAAGACAATTTTTTTTCTGTCTAGCGATTGCACGACACCACACAATGGCTTAATCAATAAATCTCACCCCAGCTTCCTGCTCAAATTCCGAATCAGCCCACACTACTCCAGAGAGGTTTAATGTCAAATTACAGGATATCCGTACCTCTCTATGCCTCCCCATCACATGCATTTAAAGCAGAAAGCCCAGGTTTGAGATTATTTATCAGAATCCAGAGGGACGTACAAATGAGCTGAATCTTTTACTCCACTCGGCAATGAAAGCAACAGAGCTCACCTTTGAAAGCTTGGGGGTTTGAAACAGTGTACATAAGTGCAGCAGCAGTTTTATATAGTCTATTTTCATATGTTTTACATTTGAATTGTTCAAAAATTGTTATTGTGTGTTATTATAAAAATTGCAGCCATTTTAATGATACTGACAAAAAGTGGCTGCTTGTAATTAGTGGCCACGAGTAATACCAGCAGTTATAACCAGTTATCCTATAAGAAATATTTTTAAATTCATTTTTAAATATTTTAATACTTTGACATTTAATAATTCAAGAAAATGGCTGCAGGTGTATTAGGCTGCTGGTTGGTTGTGGGCTTGAGTGTGTGTCTGTCCCGATTGTCTGTGACTAAATCCGGACTGAGCCTAGCACCCCTATGGGCCCCTTCATGACAGTCCACAGCAGGACCCAGGGAGGGGTTTCAGTCAGCGGGACTGCCACCCTTCTTGTCACACAAGAGCACTGCACATAAAACATGCTCTTCAGATGCAGTGACTGTGCAGCGCAGCAGGTGGGCTGGAGAGCGAAGGGAGGGGGGGGCAGCTGACACGATGAGCTTTGCATCAGCATAACGTATGATGTTGCAGCAATGAGACCATATCCAAAAGGGCGAACTTGAGAACTTGTGAACTTGAGATTAGAGAATTTCAGCCAAGCGCAAACTTCCTTTCGTCTCCCATGGTGTAAAGGCTGTAATGTGGCATAGCTGTGAAGGTTAGTGCTTTTGTAACCTTGCCTGTGGCGCTGATCCTGAAGTGCTGCAGGGTCTGGCTGTACAAACGGCGGCTGTAAGTGGCTGTGGAAAGGTCCCGCCCGCTGGAGATGAAACGACCCGCTGGAGTGGAGGCTGTGCTGGAACAGCCGCTGGGCCCCGCTGTCCCCTCCAGGGGTAAGGCTACTGACACAGCGGCTCCTGGCAGCGGAAAACTTGAGTGAGTCTGAAGGATGCATTCGCAGGCATGGAGGCTTTATGCAGCGAGAGCTGGGACCTGTCTCATCTGCAGTGCTGCAGTATCTCCTCCGCTGCAGTCACAGAAGGACTGTGCTTATCTGGCCTCAGCAGCCTAACTGCGCTTGAATTTGCAATCTCCAGAAAATTATTAAAGCTGGTAATGTTGTTCTGCCAGACCTCCTCATCACCTGACAGGCAGCAGATTTCTAGCAATGGTTGTTTTTTTTTTGCAGCAGTGGGGAGCCACGTTGGGCTGTTCCAGTGTTGCAGCAGGGTGTTACAGTGTTGCAGTAGGGTGTTACAGTGTTGCAGCAGGGTGTTACAGTGTTGCAGCAGGGTGTTACAGTGTTGCAGCAGGGTGTTACAGTGTTGCAGCAGGGTGTTACAGTGTTGCAGCAGGGTGTTACAGTGTTGCAGCAGGCTGTTTCTGTGCTGCAGCAGGGTGTTACAGTGTGGACCAGTCCTGTGGCCTTTGTGGGGGAGCATTACCTCTCCATACCGCATTACTCAGGAATTTTTTAAAAAATGGTACATGTTGATGTTCTCAAGCTGCCCTACCAGCTCAGGGATCATTTTGGGCATTTTACCCTGCAGGCATTGATTCTATTTCATTTAAAATGTTGCACACCAGTGTTGCTTGCGCATGTACATACGAAAGAACAGCACAGCTTTGGGAACATCATGCCAATTTGATGTCAAATTTACACACATACCATCTCTCTCTCTCTCTCTCTCTCTCTCTCTCTCTCTGCAACCCTCCAAGTCATCCTCTCCATCTTTATTCCATACTATTTATTCTCTGCACAACACTCTTTCTCTCTCTCTCTCCCTCTCTCGCTCTCTCTCTCTCTCCCTCTCCCGCTCTCTCTCTCTCTCTCCCTCTCTCTCCCTCTCTCTCTCTCCCTTTCTCCCTCCCTCCCTGCCTCCCTCCCTTTGTCTCTCTCTCTCTCTGCTAAATACACAAACACACACAGCCAGTACATGTGTGCGACCAGGGCCCTGGGCTCAGTTCCTCTCTAGTCAGAATGTGATCCATGACCCTACCGTGTGAAATATTGATGAGGTGTGAAATATTAAAGCAGGGGGCATTTTCACCTCAGGCCTCTGGGTCTGTAATCAGAACTGAACCTTCTCAGCAGCTCAGTCCAGATTGGCAGGTAAGACAGGCATTACGTCATTGCACTGTAAGGTCTAATGTATCATCATTGATTTAATGCAATGGTCAAGCAATAGTTAAACAAAAAAATGTAATACTTAAAAATATTTTCATAATTTACCATATGTATTTTCAGAGGTAAACAAGAAAACTGATTTTTAAAGTCATACTATGCAGGATTTTTTACCTTGAAAATATAAAACATATCTATGATGCACTGGCAGTTTCTGTCATTGCACACATTTGCCAAATCTGTGCTCCTCTACCTGTATTTCTTCTTCTAAAGTGTGTTCGGGACATTTCTGGGCATGACACTTTTTTAAGTTTGGGGAGGGCAGGTTGTGGCTACAGAGCCTGTGTGGGATCAGGTTTCAGAGATTGTTTATAGCTAGCTAAAAATGTGGAATTTCTTTTTTTCCATCGTGACAGCTGAAGTTCATAAAGGGGATGAAAAGCAGTGCGGATTTGTCGTGTTTTCTCTTGGACCTGTAGTAATGTTACTTCTAGCCATCTAGACATCATTAATTGTAAACACAGGACCACAGCAAGGCAAAAAAAAATCCTGCATAGTATGTCTTTATGTAACAATCAATTTTGCATGCCCAGTGAAGGCTGGGCACGGAGTAAAAACAAGGTGCCAATTAGCTGACTTCCTAAAACAGGGTCTGCACTTTTTGTGCAGTTCTGCAGCATTCCAGATATGTCTCCATGGTTACAATTGATGTCACAGGGAGAAGTGTTAGGACAGACAGTAATCACCAGGGGTATTTTTACAAGGAGGACAGGATCTGGGCAGGTGCTACTGTAGTCCCTCAACCTAAACACTGACCTGCATGTAGCATGCCTTGTTAATGACATCAATTAGCATTGACGGTGGCTTCATCTTTGTTAATGGATTTAGAATCAAATGGGATTTTACATTGATAATGGAACTCGCATTCTCCCACAGCATGACACCTGAGAACAAACTAGCACCAATGCTGCATTCTCCTGCCTGCTGATAATGAGTTTATTAAAGTAATGTATTTGGTAAAGTGATGTGTTTGATAAAGTGATGTGTTTGGGAAAGTTATGTGTTTGGTAGAGTGATGTTTTTGGGAGAGTACGTGATGCTGGGTACTCAACACCCCTCCTCAGTTTATGTCATAGTTTCGTCAAAGGGAAAAATGTGGGTCACACCCCAGGGGTCCCCAATATTCACAGTCTATGCCAGCAAGTTGCGGGCTTTCATGTTTGTGGTTCCACTTACTAAAGTTAGGAAATTCAGTACATCAGAGCTGTATCTTTGCAGGGCTGTTATGTGTGTGTACAGCCCCCAAAGTGTATCGCAGTGTAGCTTTCACACTGGACACTGAAGACTGATCTGAGGTTAAAGTGACTCATGCTGTAATCCACCCTCATGCTGAATCGCTCCTAAATCTTTCATACCTACTGCAATGTTGTAAATGACTGGTGCACTCATACATATAAAGTAGGAAGAGGTTTTGAATTTGTCTTGCAAGTACACTTTTAAAGTAGTTGGAATTCCTTTTTTTTTTTTTTTTTTGAATGTACTCAAAATGTAGAGACAGATACAATGGACATAAAAATGTATTTTAAAAAAATGTTTTTATTTCTCAATAATTGTGAGGTGAGTCAACGAAAAAGTTATGATTATGTCTCTGGCCAAAGAATGTGATACAGGCCTGTATGATGCCATAGGAAAGCTACAAAGAGCTTCAAGGTGTGTACTAACGCGGACAGTGCTAATAAAGCCAGGACTCTCTCTTGATCTCAGTCTCTCATACGCTATCCAACAAAGATGCCCTCCCGCCCTCCCTCCCTCCCTCTCTGTCCCTCAGCAGCCGCTTCTGTGCTAAAGCAGCAAGACCAGAGCCTGTATAACAGAAGAACAGAGAACACACCAAACCCACCTTCACCGCTGACCTCTATTACCTGCTTCACAATACACATTGAAATCAGAATCCGCCTCCAAGCCTGACCTCTATTACCTGCTTCACCATACATGTTGAAATCAGAATCCACCCACAGCCCTGACCTCTGTTCCCTGCATGGCCACACTCGTATTACCACCTAGCACCAGGACTTGCGGCAGCCTGATTACTGTACCACCCACCATCCCACAAGCAGCAGCGTACTGCCTCACTGCCTGCAATGCATCAAAAACACCGCTCTGTCTCACTTTGGGGAGAAACAGGCCCATGTAATAAGACTGCAATAGGAATTAGAGGGAGAATTATGTATGAGGCCTGGTGTTGAGGGCATGGCCCTAAGAGGGCACACAGAGCAAAGCTGATTTCCTCTCTGGCTGAGCAGCTACAGGCAAACTGACAGACAGCCAATACACGCTGCCATCATAAACAGTGCTTTGAAGGTGTAAGGAGTTGCCTGCAAACAATATATTACGTAAAGCATATTTTAAAACGAAAAATGAACGTATTTTCACAAGCTGAAATCCAATCACTCAATTGAGCTTTTAGGCTAAGTGAGAAACATGCCTTTTGATTCATGCATAATGGAAATAGGAGTGTAATTTAAAAAAATGGGAGGTCTATCAAGGACAAATGAAAAACATTATTTCTTTAGTAAGTCAAATCATATTACATGTTAAGTGAAGTTTTCACAACGTTGTTATTCTTACAAGTTCAAGTGTAAGTTTGTAAAATGGGTATGCTTTTGTGGATAGTGTGTAAAATTCTAATTATATGAATATTTAGACCTACATTCATACCAAATGTTATCTATTTACAGCAGAAAAGCAGTTTAACATTAAACACAGATGCTTTAAGAAACTGAATATAAATGCATGAATAAAACCAACACTTTTTGTAAAGTGAGCACATGTGCATTGAGAAAAGATAGAATTCATTTTTTAATATTAGTATCCAAATAAAAGTAAAATGTTTAATAAAAGACCGTTTAGCTTACTGATAACACATTCCAATGGGATGGTGGAGGAACCATTGGATTTATTTCAGGAAACAATAGGTTATAAATTATACATGTTATTGTGTCATTGTGTATTGGAATTGGCTGAGATAGCATTTCTCATAAAATGTAGTGCACATATTAGCTCCTGACCAAGAGTACATATTTCTTAGGCAAATATAACCACAATTGCATTGTTCATCACATGATACCCTTCAGACTGAACACAGTGTACTGTAGATTGGGATAGTTTTCTATGTTTGGAAGGGCGGTTGGGGAAGGATGTTGCAATATTTGCAGGTCTGTTCTACTCAGTTAAAGTACAGCAGCAGCTTTCATATATACTATATGTTTTTTTTTTTATTGCAATTGGCAGTACTATGTCTGGTATTACTTGATATTGGGCTGAAATCAAAAGTGGCAGTACCGCCCACCCCTATCCCGTAGTGGTCACCAGTACCAGTCTCCTCTAGTCAGTGGGTTGGCAGTAGCCTATCAGCAGGCTGTCCCCGTCTCTCCTGCGTGATCCCTGCCCCGTGGCTAACTGGTCCCTCCACAGACCTGCTTTACTGCAGGAGCAGGGATATTTCATTTCCTCCATTGGTGAGAGGTGTGATCGGGACCTGGGCTGATGTGTAATATGACACAGCGGGGGACCTGGGACTGTGAGCCTTGATCATCTTCTGACTCTGAGGGGCTGACTGAGTGTAGATACGGTATGGACAGCTCAAAACGTATAATCTCTGTGATTATGAATCATACTGCTCTAGGCCTTTGTGTCGGGTCTCCACCTTTTTCTGTGTTTCAGAGCTTTAAAGTTCTGAATGGCTACTTATAAATCACCATATCATATGGCAGAAGATTTTAAACCTATCAAACAACATGGCTGTCTGACGATTTCCTCATTACTCACCCAACCTTTAAATGATTTCTTTGGTCTCCTACAACACTGAAGCCAGCCATAAAGATGAATTTAAAACATTTAAATGCAATGGAGCCAGACATGCCTGTAATGACCCCTGTCATAAGCTTGTGTTTACATTTGTCTGTCTTGTGGATGTGTTTCGTTTTTCTGGTTCATCATCAGATTGAGGTTTCTGTTTCTAGTTACTCTGTTCGAAAAACCATTTGCCACTTGCAGTACCAGTGGAGACTAGCTCTTCAAACTCATGCCTGGCGATTTGTGGATAGTGATTGCCTTGTTTGACTTTGCATATTTGACCCTATTCGGTTTGATTTTGACTCCCGTCTAGCCCTTCTGGTTTGTTTGCCAAGTAGATCTCGTGTTTGACCACTGACTCATTCCCCCTCAACTCCAATTCTTGCCTTAGCCTTTCTAGTTTGTTTGCCCCGCGTTTTTGTGTTTGACCATTCCATCGTTGTATTCGATTCCGATTCTCACCTAGCCCCTTTGCTTTGTTTGCCGCTTGTATTTTGTGTTTGACCATTCTCTCGTTCTCAACCTCAACTCTCGTTTTCCCATCTGCTCGCCGTTTAGAGCTCCGGGTTGTTAGTGTGTTCCCAGGTGGGCTACAAATACTTCTCTTAGGACACTGCTTTGTTTCTTTGCTTTGTTATTTTTCTTTTATTATTTTTAAAGGTAAGCCTGGGTGGAATTTCAGATCTCTGTTGGGGGTACACTTTTCAGACAGTTCTCAGGTTCTCAGACTGCAGACTGGTTACCTCGAAGCTCAGCATTCAAAGCTGCCCCGTGCTCAGCAAATCTTCAAAGACTAGTTAGGTTTTAGTTAGTTCTGGACAGGCAGGGATTGGAGTTACTCATTGGTTTGCAGTATATTTCTCTTACCCATTCCCCACTCATTTCCCAGATCATACATCCCATTACAATCTGACCCTTGACCAGGTTGTAACAAAAGAGTAATGAAGACTGTAACAATTTTTACAGTAACATTAGAACTGTTTGTTGGATTAAGATCATTGCTAAGCATATTCACAAGAAAGAAACAACACTTCCACTCTGGCTGTTTGTATCATTCTGTGAGGCAAACTTGTAGAACTGGAATTGGAGAGTTCTGACTGTGATTGGGATCTTAGTGTTTCTGCAGTGCAAGCTCCACATTGTGATTAGCATGGAGTGAGTGCCTTCTCTCCACTCTTAGGACTCAAAGAACCTCCAAAGTTGCTCTCTCCCTCTCTCATCCTGCTCTCATTCACTGCTTCATCACTAATCACTATGGGGAAATATTAGGGCTTGCTTATGGTCCAACCCAGGGCCATGTAGAGACCTTCTGAGAGGGAGGTGCTTAAAGTGAGAAAGGGGCACACCAACATAGAAAAACGGTTTAACAACATCCAGTTATCGTAGAGAATATATTTTACCAAAATGAATGAATGAAAATTAACAACAGCAACAATAATACAAATAATACACTTTTTAATGGAATGGAAGGGAACATCTGGCACTTAAGGGCAAAAGGGGCAGGTGCTCGGGCACCCAGAGCCTGCACAGAGCCCGGCCCAACAGCATGTGCCTGGACTTACCAGTGAACAGTATACGTCTTTCTGAATAACTACACTGCTTTCTAAAACTGGGCATTCTGAGTGATAATCATGGTCTGTCATGATGAATCACTGAGCAGAGCTCATTGAACTGATGTATGCTTGAGAATCAAAAAGTAAACATGTAATCATTCATAAATATCCAGAGCTCAGTCATATAGCAAACAGTGAAACACTCAGAGGTGATGGATGAATATTTTGATGAACTCTGAAACATAGAAACATCAAAATGTAAAATATTGCAAATGAGCCTCTCAGTGCCACGAGAGAGAATTGCTCATACTTGGTGATTACAGTGGCGAGACAAGCTGCCATTTTAAAGTCAAAATCCTTTTTTAAAAAAAGGGAAACTGATGCATTGATTATTTTTCAAGAAATAAAGAGGCTTAGAGTGTTATTGAAGAATTTCTTACTGTAAAATCTATCCACTCTTAATCTTGATATACTTTTTTTTCATATAGCACCAGAGAAAAATGGTTTTTAAAGCCACCCCAGGGATAACAGGCTGTTCTTTGCACAAAAAATCCCCACCAACAAAACAAAGTTGAATGTGTGGTCATGTATACACCCAGAGACCAAGCCTGAGAAACATACCAAATATGAGAGGACTGCTGGGAGCTTACATACTGTATTCATTATCACATGTATGCGATGTCATTCCTCTATGACTGTAGTTCATCAAGACGTATGAGAGTTCAATTTAGAGACATTACTGACTCAATGGGATGAGGCAGATCCCTCAGTACTGCGCAGTGTACTGGCTCCTAGCGGAACAAAAGGAGTAGTGAGGATGAGGGTCTCCGAGGAGCATGTTTCCCAGCATTCATTAAAAGCTGAGAGTGTTGCTTTCTGGGTAGATGTAAATGGCTGATTACATGGTGACCTGAGGAGACGGACAGGCCTGCTGGAGCTGCTCTGGGCAGCCACCTGCACAGCAGTGCTCCTATCCCAACAGGAAGCTGCCATTTCACATTCATCACCTGATCCTCCTTCCTCAACCCCTTCTAGTGCCCATGTGATCACAGGTAATTAACTCTGCAGGTGGAGGGTGCCAAGGAAATGTCATTACCATAGTAACCACTGTGACATTGTCCTCCCAGTGATAGCTTCTCAGCAGGACACAATTCCTGATCTGACTCTCCTGATCAGTGCACTGGATGCCTTATGGGGGTGCCAATCAGCTGTCAGACGGTATGCGGTGGAACAGAGTCTACGTGACAGAGACTGCTGATATCCTGCACGCTATTCAGAGCCTGTTAATGCAGGCGCATCACCCAGACGCACAGCAAAAGAACATTAACTGGACATGTCGATTAAGAGAGAGGAATGCTGGGTTGATCTGGCCTGTAGTCCTGTGCTCGCACAAGCACTGTAAACACAATCCACACAGAACTTTGATTGGTCAATTGGCATGTACTGACATCATTTTTTTTTCACTGATTTTTGGTAAAGATATTAATATCAGAAATATGAATTCATTTCAAAGCATTCTAACCATGATCATAATCTCTGAAGCTGCCAATTTATGGGAGCAATGGTTAGATTGATCCTTGACTTGTGGGTTCATCATAATCTATAGTGTTGTGTCAGGTCATACCAGACTACCCCCCCCCAGTTGTCTGTAGAATTACACCTATAAGGTATGCATTATATGTGAGCATAAATCTAAAGCTCCCAAACTCCACATGGCTTTAGACTAGTCACACAGACAGCTGTAATTACACAGTAAAATCATACACTGTTCCCAAATTTGGTGTTGTTTTGTTTTTTAATTGATTATGTTACATGTGTGGGGTAGAGTTACAGAACTGTGATTTATCAACTTGTCTCCAGCTGAATCTTTTCCAAAAACAGCAGTTGTTTGTCCATCGAGTCTGTGGTTGTTTGAATGACATTTGTTTAAAAATATATATCTTTTGGTTGAAAGGTACTCAGTTTTGCACATAAAAGCTAACATGGTCACTTTCACTGGAATGTGGGAGGTTTGTGGAGCAGGGCGTGAGAGTGTGAGGCTGGCCCTCCTGTGTGAGTCTCCTGCCCTGGTGCATACATCATTTGGATCTTAATCAAACTGACCAGTTAGGGAAATCAAACATTCCTCTAACAAAGTTAAAACATTGAAACAAGGTCCTTGGAATGATCTGTGACTCCTATGAAAGACTGAACAAAATTCACCGTGCAGCATTACCCCAACACAGTGGCAATTAGCAGGAACTTGACAAAGCTGCCATCAATCGCAGAAATTTGTCACTACGCTTGATTAACCCTATTGAAATGTGTATAGTTTACCCTACTCTTTTTATCCCTGGAACTCTGGGAATGGATCACTGTACAAAATCCCTTTAATGAGCTGGGGATGGATGTTAAAGTGACAGGCATGTGACAGGCATTGGGCAGCATTTTGGCAGTGGGCACTGGAGCATTCTGTGGGCATGCACAAGCATTTTGACTGTGGGCACTGGAAAATTCAGTAATATGTATGTGTCCTTCAGGAACCAGGTTTTTCCACGTTGTGTTGAAGGAAAGGCCTTCTCAAAATTAAATTAACATGCAATGTACCACAATACTCTTGATAATTAAATTAATTAATTACCATGACACCAGAGAACATGACATTATGATTGAAGACATATGTAATAAGGAGCATAAACCCTTCAGTAAATGCATTACTATTAATTGTCCCCTGACATTTCATTCTAATAATACAGTGTATCTACCAAACAAGCGACAAATGTTATGTCAAAAAGAGATTTTGTATTTTAGGCATTTTGATGTCCTAACAATACAGCAAAACAACAGTAGTGCAGTAATGCAGTTGGTGTCTAGACTGTTGATTCTTAAAGGCAATGAAATGAGCGAACGTGAGCAACAGTAAGAAGGCAGATTCGATAGTCAGATTAATTCAATTATGTTGAAATCCAGAGAAGGCTGTACAATGTATTATTCCAGTTCTTAGTACTTAGGAAATCACTATTTTTTTCAGGCACTGCCGTCCATGGGTATGTAAATAATGCATAGGCAGCTGTGTCCAATGCACACTGCATTATGCAGAACACCCAGACAATCCTCATAAAGATGAACACAGGACTGTATATTAATGATCCCACAGGTTCCTGTTGTGTGGTGCAGAGCGGAAATAATGAGAGGGATGCCATCATTTCATCTCCTATTTATGGACATATCGACCAGCTTTACTGTAACATTCATTTTCAACCCACCCTCTCACTCCCAGGGAAGACACCAGTGGGGTGTTTGAATATGAAAAAAGTTTTACTAGATTCCTGTGAAACAGGATATTTATACAATACCAGTGCTGTACAGGCATCATCCCAGTCATTTCTCTTTTTTTGGGCAACTTTACTGTCATCGTCAGGCTGCTCAGAATAGCAGTTTTTGGCTGTTTGGGTCCATCTTGGTCAATTATTCAGGTTAAAGTTTTAGAAATTCTGATTCTCCATGTTTAAAAAATAGGCTGGTTTGATGATGCCAGAAGGGCTGCTAAATAATTCCTGGATCTTTTTTTTTAGCCCCCTGTTTTGCATGTCTGCAGATGTTCCAGTTCCAGCGGGCAGCAAACGGTGGGATTTCTCTAACCTCCCAAATCCAGTTAGGCTCCTCAAATTAAAGCTGTGAATCAAGCCCAATAATATTGCAGGAGTAGAAATGGAGCTGCATAAATGTCTGACTGAACCGCTGCTCAGTCTCGCTCGCAGACCTCTTCATTGGCTCAGCGTCCATCTCATTTCCTGAAGTAAACAATTTGTGACAGTGCCAAAAAAGCGGGGACTGTGTGTGTTGCAGTCTCTTAGGAGCGATTGCACACCAGCCCTCAAGCACGTTTCAGTGAACATTAGCTGCTATTGTGAACCCAAATGTGTCTGAGGGGGCTCAGTTGTTTGCATGCCTCATATAATGATAAAAACCGTCTCAAGGAAATGCGACAGGAACATGAATGACTGAAGAATCAGAACAGTAGAGCATAATAGTGGATTTGCCCTTTGGCACAAGCAGATTGAACAAATCGTATGAAGTGAGCCGTGAAACTATAACATGGAGAGGGCAATGCAGAGGGGCTCAGATTATATTTAAACAAATACCCTCAACCCAATAAATATACTTCTTTCTGTGAAAATTTTTTAGCAACCTTATTTTCTTTGATTTCTCGAACACCTTAGTCTAAGAAAGTAGAAATGGTAAAATGGAGCTATACCTCACAAACCTGTAGCCTATATTTCCCAACTTGGTTTTTAATTCACTTGCTTTATACAACAAAGTGCTCAAACTTTTGTTTAGTACTTCAGAAGAACATCTTGTAGAAATTATAAATGAGATGGTACTGCTAAAAAGATGGTTTATATTCATATTCTCCAGTTGTCAGTTTGTAATGTATGGCCTAAAACCTGTTCTCTTCAACTGATTAATCCTATCTATATACCCATCTGTGCTGTAGAGTTGATTGTTTGATCTTTATCTCTCCAAGTGAAAATAGAAGCTTTGAATTTTATACATGTGTATTTTTTTATTTTGGTGACTCATATGTAAGGCTTGAGAATAGCAATGTGACTAACATTATGTCATTTCGATTTAAAATCTTCTGGCGGGTGTTTTTACTCAAAGCATAATTTTCAAGGTCACTATCTCCTTGCAATGCATGTTTGCTTTTTCGGAATAAAAATATTTTTCCCCCTTTTTCTCCCCTGGTTTGAATTGGCAGTTGTGTCTGGAGTGACCAGCAGTTATGCAGAAGGGTGTGCACAGCTCCGAACCTCCAGGCTACGCAGTAGGAGAGGAGAGCTGCACCTCTCTGCTGACTATGGCTGAAAGTCTGCAGCCGTCTAATTCAATCGTGCAGTTTTAAAAAGATTACATAGCTGATACCAAGGAAATTTACTAGTTTTATTTTACAAGTTTATGGAAAACTACAGATAACTGCTAAATGCAATGACTACCTCTAATGGGCTTCAAAAATCTTTTATGACCTTCCTGCTACATGCCTTCATTACCATCATTAGTACAGATAGTGGAGATGGGAGAGAATGGACAACATCCATCTTCAGAATGTTACTGCTTCCCTGTGTACTTGCATGAATGATAAAACAGGGAAAACAGTTCTTGTGTGCTTACAGGTGAACTACCTTTCCCCTATTAATTCTGAGTGAATTCCTCCTCTGAGCCAGGCTAACTGGTGAGTCACGCATGTGCTGTGACCTACTATGTAATGCCTGCTGGGGACTGGTCAGAGCATCACAGGATATCAAGACTGGGGGGTCATGCATCCCTGCTGCAGTATGTGTCTGTCACAATCTAATCAGCAATCACTGGGGTGCTGTTATTGTTGTTTTGGGAGTATTGGGCTGTGAGTAGTTAGCTTCCTGACAGAAACAGTCTTGCTATGGTACCCACCATCATGCAGCGAGTCCTCCATGTGCTGCCAGCAAAGAAGCATGAGTTCCACTGATGCATGCCTTCTCTAATCTTACTCTGTCACCAAATGAAATATTTCACATCCTTCCCCAGGAATGGTGAGTATCATGCTAATGGGCTTTCAGCATGAAACACAGAGTTCCGTGATGTGCAGGTACAGTAGGCAGGGCCCTGAAGCACAGGGACAGTGGGCGGGGCTCTGTGATGTGCAGGGACAGTAGGCAGGGCTCTGTAATGTAGAGGGATGATGGGCGGGGCTCTGTAATGTGCAGGGATGGTGGGCAGGGCTCTGTGATGTGCAGGGATGGTGGGCAGGGCTCTGTGATGTGCAGGGATGGTGGGCAGGGCTCTGTGATGTGCAGGGATGGTGGGTGGGGCTGTGATGTGCAGGGATGGTGGGCGGGGTTCTGTAATGTGCAGGGATGGTGGGCAGGGCTCTGATGTGCAGGGACATTAAGCGGGGTTCTGTAATGTGCAGGGATGGTGGGCAGGGCTCTGTGATGTGCAGGGATGGTGGGCGGGGCTCTGTAATGTGCAGGGATGGTGGGTGGGGCTGTGATGTGCAGGATGGTGGGCGGGGTTCTGTAATGTGCAGGGATGGTGGGCAGGGCTCTGTGATGTGCAGGGATGGTGGGCGGGGTTCTGTAATGTGCAGGGATGGTGGGCTGGGCTCTGTAATGTGCAGGGATGGTGGGCGGGGTTCTGTGATGTGCAGGGATGGTGGGCGGGGTTCTGTGATGTGCAGGGATGGTGGGCGGGGCTCTGTGATGTGCAGGGACAGTGGGCGGGGCTCTGATGTGCAGGGATGGTGGATGGTGATTTGTGTTATCAGGGTCTTCCTGATGAGTGGGGTCAGAAGTCACTGTGCTGTGATTCATAATGAAATCACAGAGAGCAGCACTTCAGCTGCAAATCACACATTAAAAAAGGCAACACACTCCAACATTTGACTATACTGTCCAAGTCTGCTTATCCAAAATTATAAAAGTAAATGTATTTTGTAGAATTAGTGTTGTTATTGCAGTTCTGTTAGTATACTTCTAGTGCCCCCAATGTACATGTGTCTTCAGAATATGAATTTAACAAACTTGAATTAGGCAAGTTGTTTTCTTTGGTGGTTCTGCTACAAAAATGGCTGTAAAATACAAACCTGTTTTATGGACCATATGTTGTATTCATATATATTTTATTTAATGAAAAAATAATGAAGTTGGTTCGCAAAAGACAGATTGTCTTTTTTTATCATGAGGGCGTAATGATTATATGCAAAGATAAACATGTTGTCAAGTTTTTAAAAATGTATGTGCTTTCCTGTGCTTAGGAAACAAAAAGTGCACTTTTCATTCATTAAGGTCTGCACACTTCAAAGACATTTTACATAAACAAGATTGCACCTTCTGTCATTGGCTTACTTTAGTGGAATGAAAGGTAAGTTTTGAAATATTTATGCGCTTGCCTAAAATACATATTTAAGAAATACCAGTCTTTCACTGGTATTGAGGTCTGTGCTCCTCCAAGAGACTTTATATAAATGAGGTTGGAAATGTTTGAGCAGGAAGCTTTCAGAGCTTTTTGTTAGACACAATTTAAAGTGCAGCAGGTCTTCCTGGAACTAAGTAGCAGTTAAAAGGGGGCAGTGATGTAACATCCTATGACAGCCCATGAAACAAGCAGCTTTTAAAGAGCCCAGTCATATTGCCATGTCTTCTCATGTTGTTCTTCTGGCTCTCCTGCACCCAACATTGTTCAGAGCTGATTCTATCTATTCTTGTTCCGTTTGTGAAGTTTTGCACGTGAGGGCCTGAGTTCATGTTCTGTTTGTAGAGTGAACACATGAGTACCTGTGTTCATGTTCGGTTTGTGAAGTGCACACGTTAGTGCATATGTCCACACAGAGGAGTAAAGGAAAATAATTGCACAAAGATGGCTTCACACAGCAGCCATTTTGTGCCAGACCTCTCACCACACAACAGCAGCGGAGAGAGAGAGAACCATTAATCCAGTCCATCTGATCAGCTCGACAGATTAATAGAGCCAGTTCAAGAATTTGGCTGAGACATTTGGTGACCTGCCTGTTGTTTTCCATGGGACGTTTATTAACTAAAGTGAGTCAATACTTTGGACACTGATTCCCATAGTACAAGAGGCATTGTGAAAAAGGATGATTTCCCCCTGCTGGCCCCCAACAACCCTTCAGCAGTGGCCTGCTCTTCCCCAGTCTGACTAAGACCAGCTCTGCTTAGCTTCAGTCATCGGCCCAGAGAATGGTACAAGGTGGTAAGGCTGCTAGTCGTAATAAGAATAACAAAACAAAAACATGCTTGTACTACATCGAGAAATACTCACTCAGATAGGTAAAAAGTGAGTGATGTCTTGCATATTCAGGCTAAAATTCTCCAGGGTAAAGAAGGCACAGTTGTTCTGGGTCTGCACACAGACCACTCTGTAATGGTGCACTGCAGAAACCAAAGCATCTCTGCACAGGGGAGGAGATCTCTAATGAAGCCATCTGATTTCACACAGCACATGTCCCATATCAATAGTGTGGGATGGGGGAGGGTGGTGTGTGACATCAGCCATTACCCTAAATTATCTGTTTGATGCAACACTTTTAACCTCACCACAATGTCCTTTTCCTGTCTCTGTCAGAATCAACCCTCCATTGAGATTAATGGCACTGCTTGAATAAGTGAAAGAGAGCTGGAAAATATAAAAGCAAAAAAAAAAACAACAACTATCTCCTTAAAGGTATCCAGTGTGTATAGGCTATGTGTCTGTAGTAAATGTTATACCCACACATTAATATATCCACATTAGTGTTGACATGAAACAGAAATTAGTTTGTTTTTTTAAAGAATTTTAGGTCAGTTGATCATTTGCTACATAGATGGGATGTGCTTGATTAGTTTTGATTGAATGAGAAGTTCACAAGGTGCCACAAACAAATAAAGCCATCAATACCCTCCAGGGGTCATCCAGTAAACTTCAGGTGGTCATTCACCTGACACCCAATTTCAAGTAAGATCTACTCCACTGGCTTCCAGCCACACTGGCATGGCAACACCAGAGCACCAGAGAACCTGAGCCACTGTCTCTAGTTTCCATCTTGCATCAGGCCACCTGGTACGAAGTTAAGTGAAGGTAGCCATGCTGGCTCAAGGTCATGGGCACAGGAAGGACCCTTCATTACACTGCCAGGTAATTGATGAGACAGGGCAGGTTCTTTATAAGCACCAAAGGAGTGTGCCCAAAAACAGCAGCTCCAGGTGGCCAGCACAGTGACCCTGCGTGCACACACATTACCCTGATCTGCTACAGTGCAGGCCTGATTGGATGGATGGATCCGCCTGTGGGTTGAGTAATACAGAGTTTTCTTCTGGTTCTATAACAGTCCTGAACATCCAGCAAAATCATCTGGCTCAGTTCCATCCTCAAATAGCCAGGACATATTCATCTTGATCCAACAGAGGAGAAGGGCTCAGCAGGTACCATTAGCAAGCTAACTAACATTAAACTAGGTAAAAATGGCAAAGTGAAACTGTATTTTAGCCAAAATGATTCAAATAATGGGACCAGCCTTTGCAATTAAAAATACATTATTTACAGCTGTAATTTTTCTTGTTATTTTAAAGGTAAACTGCCGGTTGAGGTCTCAGGCTTCTAAAGTTTAACGTGGGTATTGTCAAAATTTAAATGATACCATCATGTGAAATGATTGAGAATGCATTTCAGAAATATGAGTTTGCCACAAAGATTATACAGCTGTAAAAGTAATTGTTTTTGCAGTTATTAATTAGCAAGTGAGCTAGCTTGCACACAAAATAAAGATGGCAACAGCAAATGTGTTCTATCGGCTGAAACAGCATCACATGCAGTTCCATATATGTCCATTTTGCTTGTGCAAATGGCTACATTGATTAGAGTACTTCAATCAGATGTAGTTATTGGCAGCTGCAGCTAAATGTCCAATTGGGAGAATTATTGATTGAGGGACTGGAGCATTTTTGATGATGAAATTGGCAGGAAAAAGGAGGAGTAAAATAACCCAAGTATGAGACTTTATTGTGCAGACATTTGAAGTTGTATCTTAATTCTGTGTGTTTTCATGAGGTCAGAAGGTACAGAAGTTAATGTGCTTAAGGGCTGAGAGTCTGTTGAAAAGTTCTATAGGAGAAAAGTGTCAATCTCAGTATCTTGCATTGTGGATCATGATAGGTTTGAGATATTTGTGATGTCAAACATTTCGCTCCTACTAGCACATTTCCGACTCAGATTTTGGGGAAGTATGGAGAAGCTCTCCGCCACAGTGGAAGAATGTGAAAAAGGTGCTCTTGTGACAAGTTCTGCACAAAAACCAATCAGTATTGTCAAAGTCATGCTTCCAAGAGGAGACAACTACTACTACAAAAAAAAACAAACATCTTTATGAGTGGAGGGGTCATTAAAACATTTTTCACTTCTCTTTATTTAATCGCTTGCAATATACCATTGCGAATATAGGCCTTTAATTCTATATGGCGTGCATAGGTATTTCGGACATAATGTTGTTTAAGATGGTAAATAATCCCTCTAAACATGAAAAGCACCTAATTAATAAAAAATAGCAACTTATTAAAATAATGGGATTGCAATAGTGGTTGGAACAAAAACCAGCATGCACAGTGGTGCCCCAGGACTGAGTTTGAGAAACACTGTTTTAGATTATGCTTTAAAAGACCATGGTAACATGTGGTTAGATACGCTGATGAAGTGGACAGTGTGTCTGCAGGAGCTTTGTCAGTCTCTGCATGGGTACCTGCAGGTGAATTGTGCCCCCGGGTTCGCCCCCACAGCCTCATGCAGCACAGTGAGTCACACATACTGTATATAAGATATTACAACCCACGTGAATGCAATGCAGACCGTTTGATTATGACGATATAAGCCACCGTTTTTCTACAATAAATAGGTTTTTATATTCATAAAACAAAATGCATTTCTTTTTCATAAAACCTTATGGTCTGATGTACATTTGCTTGTGACGCCTCAAATAGCACCAGAAATCAGTCGCACGCTCAACACATGATTGGTAAATCCTGATATTCAGTGTGTTGTTGGAAGCGGACGAAGGACATCCCCTTGGTAATCAGTAATGAGATGAAAAGCTATAGCCTAAATAAACCAGGACAGGGCAAAGTAGGGAAAGTACATGTGAGATTGTAGCCCTGAGGCCACATGCCGGCAGTGTGGTCAGAGAGAATTCTGAGCAGAAAAACTGAAAGTGGTTTCCTTTCCTTTTTTTTATTTAATGTGTGCAAATAGACAGAAAGTCACACTCTACAGTCACTGACATCAGCTTTGCATACGACTTCCCTGGGCTCCAAGCTGTGGGGTGTGGATGATTTGGTGTCCTTGGGCTTAACTTGTTTACTGTTGTTTTAGATCATTAGACAGTAGAGTGCTTTAGCTCTAAATGAGCCTGAAAAGTGAAGGGTGGCACCTGTGTTTTGGAGTTTAGAGCTGAAAGGCAAATTAAACTTGCAATAATGAGCAGCCCCAGTCAGCCGAGCATGCAAAAGATAAGAAGTTTAGACACATTTATCTGGGATTTGAAGTGTGATATCATTTCATCTGACACAAACAAGATAAAAGAGAACAGATGGTAGGAAAGGTTCCGTGCTTAGTTGGAGAGAGAGTGCCCCCTGATGGCTAGGGACTATAGTTTCACATTCTGTTAAAACTGCAAGGAATCGGCAGCACTGCTGCAGTTCCATCCATATTGTGGATTTGGGTTATGTATAATAAGAAGCAGCACTGCTACAGTTCCATCCATGCTCTAGATTTGGGTTTATTTGGGTTACGTATAATAATACGCAGCGCTGCCACATTTCCATCCACACTGTTCCTGTATTTGGTCAGAAGTCACTTCTTTTACTTCACTCTGTTCAAGCTGAGTGGTCCTCGTGTTCTGCACTTCCCCACCTCTATGTCCACAGAGCTTTGAGAACTCTTTCCGCTGCTATCTTCTATCCAGCAGTCTGAAGGGGTTCTCATTCTTTCTTTCTTTTTTTCTCAGTGAAAAGATCATAAACTGTATGGCAGCTCCGTGTCTGTTAATGCGCAGTTCCTCTGGCGTGATATACTGATGTGACTGATCGCTTTCCAAACAGCAATGCTCTCTGGGCTTGACAGGTCTCTCGTCCTCCATCTGAGCAGAATTATTTTTTCGTACTTCAGTGGGATCTGATTTGCACTTCAAAGCTGCCAGATATGCATAATGTCATGCTTCTGACTACATTCAATTTTTTTTTAAAATAAAGGAAGAGAAGAGAAATTCTGTGATGCGGTAACTCAGGGAGGTCCTCTGCAGAATTAGCTTCTTGGGCTGTGTACTGTTTGGCTTGTGATCAATTGATGTCAAAGAGGATTCCAGCCAAGCTTTGATGACAGAGGTCTGCTGCCAGTGGCTTTCAGAGTGCATATAACATCTGTCTTTTTTTCTGAAGCATGCTCCTAATGCTGTTATTATTGTTTCCTTTATACGGGTATGGTTGTGCTTTGAATGTCTTGGTTAATTTAATGTGTTTCATTCATTAGGTATCAGTCCTGCTCAGGCACTTCTCTTTTTTTTAATGTCTAAGCAAGCAGAATTCATCCTGTATATGGATAAACAAAGTTATTTGATTTGTGGAGCAACAAGAAGGGAACAGAGGTGCATCCTCATCATACTTGATGTCCATGTAACCTCAAAATCTTCTTACCAAAATCCTCTTAGCAAAAATGCAGACTAAGTAATTATAATATCAGGCCGAATGTGATTGGCTACTAGTTCCATTTCAGGTTTAATGTTTTTCATGAAGTTATAATCACAATGCTTTTGTATAATTCTGTGACAGCTGTAAAAAATGGAAGGATATGAGCTTTGATAATTAAAATTTTATTGAATTGTGTTATAAAATGTCCTCATCAAAGAGTCTGGCTGTTTTGATAATCAAGGGAGGTGTTAGTCAGTTGGTGCAAATGAGTAGAAGTGAAAGATGCTTATTAATGATTCAGTTGGTTTCCTCTCTCACAACAAAAAATAAAACTAGTTTCAGGATTACACATTCATTGGAAAGTATGACTACACTGGAGACCATTGCACTGAAACTCAACACTGGACTTAATGCATCTCAGAGACTGAGCGCCTTAAGCTAAGACCAAACATAACACCTGATCTGAAGACAGCAGCCGGCCAAGGGGAATGAACAGGTAAACACAGGTCCCAAGATGCCTCGCTAAAATATTAAGTGTTCTTACAACTAAGATGATCACCACACAAAATAAGCAGTACAAAACTATTATGAAATATATGAGACATCCTGCTCTACACATTTTTATCAAGAGTCCTTTAGAGGGAAAGTCAGTGGGGGGCAATGAGTCGGAGAGAAGCTAGTGCCTCTACAGGAGGTGGAGATCCAGGTGTTATCAGGCTGATCCCAGAACAGCTCTTAGTCTCTGTAGTTAGAGTAGTGGAAGCTGCAGTAATTCACACATGAAAAAGCAGCCTCAGCTCCTGCCCTCATGTCTGGCCTTTGCTTTCAGCACTCAGGTCTATCACTTATTTAATCACTTTATATATATAATTATATAATACATGCTATCATTTCATAATATAATAATAATACTCATACGAAATCCATTTGCTTTGTATAGGTGCTGAGCTTATGGGAAAAACATGGAATCACCTTGAGGCAGAGGGCAAAGCATGGGGCATGAAAAATAGTTAAAGGCTGTACTGTACAGAGCACAGCCATGTGGTATTTACCTACAGTGTAGTGTGGATCTATTTATTGTCTGAGAAGCCACTTCAAGTGACAAAAATATATTAGGGCTACACTCAAGAGATAAACTGATGGGGGCATTTATAATAGAGAAGGCAGAGCATTGGTAAAAACATAGGTACATTCTTGCATAATTTCTATTCTAATTTATGATTGCATTTGAACAATTAAACAATTTTAAATAAAGTGTTATGTTTATTAATTCAGAACTTAATTAAGAATATATCCAGTTTCCACTGTAATATCAAAAAATGTTAATGGTCATAAGCTAATAATCTATTTTAGTTTTGATATAAAATACTGTTACATATACCAACCACCAGTGCTCTGGAGCTACAGTGTATGTGTCTTTGAGTCTTTGTGTTTCTGTGAACCTGAGAGGAGAGGGTCTGTCTACAGCAGGAGCTGTTTGGATTCAGTATCTGTGTTATCTGTTGTGATTGCAGCTAATCAGACTGGCCTCGTACGTGAGGAGCAGATATCTGGACTCCTTTCAACTCTGCAGTCGTTGCAGTTTGATTACATCAGTGACTCGGGGACTCATTAATCAGATCCCGGTTAGAGGTGCTTTGAAGACTATGTTTTATTCAGATATTAGGCTACATGCATGTTCTCAAACTAAAAACTACTGGGGCCATGTGTTCTGCTGTATATTCAACACCCCAATATTGTAATACTCCAAACCCATAATACCCCAATACTATAACTGATCCAGTACCATTACCAGTACTATCCAAATACAAAATAATAATGCCCAAAAACTGATATTTCTCCCAATACTGTAATTGCTGCAGTACTCTGACACCATAATTACACCAGTACTGTTATTCACCAAATACTGTGATGCCATAATTAATGGTGGGATTACGATATTGTCCTTACCCCAATAATGTGATTGCTCCAATAGCCTGATAACCGTAATTACCCCAATTCTCCCATAGCAGAATTACCCAATTGCAATACAATAATTACAAAAATTACTCTGATGCCCCAGTACTCCGATGCCCAATACTCATTTTCTCAATGCTGTATGCTCTGATTGGCACAATACTCTGATGTTGTTTTTTATGAAGAAAAATGGGTGTTGTTTAAGAAAGTATTTCCTTTTCCTGCTATAGGCTATAGATACTACTCTGAGAATAACCAAAATACTTTCCAGTAACGTATAAATCATTGTGATGGATGTATCATTTAGTCTTTCCACAAACCTAGACTCTTCCTGCTGGGCAAATGCAAGAACTTGTGTTCAGAGCTCTCAGCATTTTTGATGTGTACACTGTTTGCATGGCTGTCTGCCACACTCTTCTGGCTAATCAGCTTTCCTCTGGAGAACTGCCATTTTAAAACTTCTCAACGCCAAGTGCAATGTGCTTATTGCGAAAATTATGGGTTGACTATAGCACACATACCTACACTGTAATGCACAGAAAATGTGTTCAGTTAGCAAAGGCCTGTGGGTAGTTAATGTGATTTACATTTGAGGGCCCTACTCTTCCCAATATTGAACGAGATTTTTAAAATTAGACAGACGCTACAATAGCATATAGCCACCATCTCAATAGTGTGTATCTGTACGGTTGACCAAATGCAAAGTACAAGATTTTTAGACAATGTCTAAATGTTGAGGGTGATTGTACAATCATGGAACACTTCAATAATAATGCAAAATAATGCATTAAAAGCTGACTAAAATGGATTAAGAACCTCAAACAGCTTTTTCCCCATTGGCAAGCTGTCCAATACCTGTCTTTGAAGGACAGTACAGACTGTGAAGATGCTTATCTCAGGATCAGGGACACCAGTGTCATACAGTCACAGAACAGACATGATCATTCATTTCATGACAGGCCACAGGAATTTTCACTTGAATTGTTCAAGAAAGTTTTTAATATCGAACAACTTTGTCTCTGCTGATAGTGTTGATTTTACTTGTCAACCCGAAACACAGAACTACTGTAAGTGCAGTAGAACCCCAGAGATATAAACACTTCAGGAATGGGGGTTTTTTGGAACATCAGTCATACTTCAAATCATTAATTGAAATGGTTATTTTCATTAGTCTAGCCTATTTTATTTTTGTTTCTTTTTAATTATTTTCCTCCTCGGTAGCTTTGACCAGCTCAAAAAGCCAGTAGGCTAGCTGTGACGTAAATAACATTTGCAGCAGTGTTGGCTTGCTGTTAGCAAAATAATAATATCGGTTGGACAGTAGCATCAGAATTCAGTAGATCCAATGCAATTTAAGACAGAAATTTGTCCGGATAAAAACATTTTAAACAGCAGTTTAAATCACATTCCCATTCATTTCCCATTCCCATGAATGGGAATGTGATTTATTCCCATTCATGGGAATGGGAAATCCCATTCATTTTCTCCATAGAGAAATTATGCTTTGATCTGGAAATCCATATATGGGTACAGGTTTTGCTCTGCATTACGTCAATCTTCTGAGGCCCATTGTGCATTGCCCTGTGGGCTGCTGGCCACAGTCAGCACTGGCACAGTCTGGATTTGCATTAAAATAGCTTTATTGTACCAAGAAATTATCATCGTTTCCTTTAACCATCGCTTTATATAATTGGGTATATCCAGTTTTTGTATCAATGCAAAGTGTGACTCACTTTGGTAAAATACTAACTTTTTTGCATCAGCGGTAATAAAAGAGAATCTACAGTGTGCTCAATAATGATTGGGACCAAGACATTTTTTTCTTGATTTGGCTCTGTATTCCACAATTTTAGATTTTAATCAAACAGTTCACAAGCAGTTAAACCCCTTTGTGCAAGCACCCAAGTGGCCAGCACGACAGTGGCTGAGATTGCTCTACTCAGACTTTCACTGCTCCTGGAAGTTCTGGAAAATAGGTCTTGCAGACCGATGAGACCAAGATTCACTTGTATCAGCTTGGCCTTATCAAAATTACATATTGTATATTTATATAAGATACAGATTCAAGTATTGGTTCATGTTTTCTTCCCTAAGCAAAAGAGCATTTAAAATGCTGCTGAACAACACCCAACCCAAAAAATACTGATCATAATGATGAAACAGCATTCTAACACACTGCTGCCCCCAGGCCACTGATCAGAATAATGCAACCAGCATCTTAAAATAATACCACTGCAGTTCCCTGTCTGTTGTCACCAGTGGGTAATGCACACGTTCTCTCTCCAAATTAGTATTTCAAAGTTTCTTGAATTTGCATTCCTGGGGATCTGGGTATTCTCTATGGTGTCTCCATGGGAACAAAAGAACATCAGGTTCTGTTCACTCTCTGTGCTTCTCCATCCCCAAATGAAAACAACATCCCATTAGGAAAGTAATAGAACTGAACAGAGTATGGGAAATGGGAATCTGTGGTTCCATAAAACCACCTTCATGAAAATCCTTCATGAAAAATGAGATTGTGCCCCTAAAAACTTCCACAGCAACACTTTTGTTGAGGCGTTGTGGAAGGAAGGGATTGGTGATGAGCCAAGCTGGAAAGTAGCTAAAGTAGAGCAGGCTGAGCCAAGAGGAGCCATGAGGAATAGGCTGAGAGGTGGTGAGCAACACAGCTGCTCTCCTTAGGGACAGGGGCAGTAGGAATGCTGCTGTTTTCTGCCTCAGATGCCTGGAGATAACACAGATGGATAGCATGCCTGAAGATAGCATCTCAGGCAGAAAACAGCAGCATTTCATGATCAGTGGGAAATAAAGAGTGAGCAGTAAATGGGACTGTCAGTATTTAGTGGCGTGTGTGCATGTATGTGTGTGTGTGTGTGTGCATGTACATGAGTATGTGTGTGCATAGGTTGTGTAGGTGTATATGTGTGAGTGTGCATGTGTTTGTGTACTGGAGGTGCAAGTGTCTGAATGTGGATGTGTTTGTGTAAGTGCATGTGTCTGAGTGTAGGTGTGTTTGTGTACTGTAGGTGCATGTGTCTGACTGTGCATGTGTTTGTGTAGGCGCACGTGTGTGTTCACATGAACAAGCCTAGCAGAGTCAGGCAGTCATTTGCCTTCTAAATCTGTATCAATGTTTCCTTGATACACCCCTCCACTCAATGTTCTGCACAGTCAAACAGGCTGTGAGAGTCAGTCCAGGCTTATTTTTCATAATAGATGAATTAAGAGCTGCTCAAGAGTCAGCATGCTGTATCCAAGTAGAACAACTCAAAAATAAGTGTCCTACCCAGCTGGAGAATATTTTTGTAATTTGATGTTAAATTTGCATTCAGCATACTGATGATTGCTTTAATTACTAAACGTGTAATTGTTACATTTCATAACCCATCAGAATTCTTACTTTAATATTGTACTCACGGCATATTAATAATTTTTTATTTATTAAAAAAAAAACATTTTAGAAAGTGTTTTCTCCTGGTCTTCCTTTTCTTCTTTATGCTTGAAGTGAAGTATTCATATTACAGAGGCCAAAATGCAACAAAGTCACAGGAATTAGAAACAATTACTTAATATCAATCAGATAATATAAATATTGTTTAATAAAGCCATCAATTATAAGGTAGGCTTTCAAGTGACCATTCCACAAACTTTGGGAAAAAATTCCATACTGGCTGGGAGCTGATTACTGTGAAGGGACATGTGATGCAGTGGGGAATATGTGCAAGGGTTGTTGTTCATTCTGTAAAGTGCGGCATATTCTCATTTGCTCTACTCTTTATGGAACGATTCCAACTTCTGTGTTTTTCATCTGTTCTGCTGTTTATGGGCAGATTATGACTTCAGTTTTTCTCATTCATTATATTTCGCACCTCATTTGCAGGCAGTGAGCAGCTCTTCAGTTTTAGTGTCAGGCCAATTACTCAGGACCTTAACAGCAAAGGGGAGCATGCATAAGTGTGTTTGGAGAATCTATGCAAGCAAAAAAGAGAAACAGTGTAGGCAATAATTTTCCATATCTGAAACATGGTTAAGGGAAAGTATAACATCGGTGTACGTAATATCACAATAAAATGCTGTACACTCCTGCAGAAAATTAAGAGTATCAATTTTTGCCCACGATAAATTTAAGTTCAATGAAATAAATTCTTGCACTTCGTATAACACAGACATTACTAAAGAGGAGTCACTTTTGGGAGAAATCCCTTTCTGTTCTTCTGGTGGTAGAGATGTGACCATTCTCCTGACAGTGATAACAATCATTTTATTGAAGCCCATTCACCTACCTTGGATCTTATAAATAAGGAAAGCACCCATTGCTTTCTATTGGGCAATTATAACATTAACCTGCTCACAAATGAATCCCTCGCTCAAACTGCTCATTTTATGATTACATTTCACTCTAGCTATATTTATCTTCTCAAATATAAACCAACATTAGTGACTGCCTCATTCGCCACTCTAATTAATAGAATTTTTTCAAATACTCTTAGCAGCATTATAAAATTGTGTACTGTTCACTGACATCTCTGACCATTTCCCTACTTTTCAATTTTCTTTATTACCTGACTATCAGCAGAAGGCTGCAGACAAAATTTCAAAATGCTGAATATTTAACTGAAAAAAGACCATTTTAAGGTGTTGCTGGTATTTCATGGGAGAATGTGTACAAACAAACCAATGCAGAATTAGCTGAACAATGTTTTCATCAAAAATGCTTTTCAATAAAATATTTAATGAATGCTTTCCACTTGTCAAACCACATACGAAAAAACCTGTTGGGTTCAACAAACCATGGTTCAACTAAGGTTTGCAAAGATCTGCAGTAACTAAAATCAAATTATATAAAAAGTTTCATTCTTCTCCAACACCCCTGGGTTCTGCAAATTACAAGATGTACAAAAACAAATTCACACATCTTCCAAGGATATCTAAAAAATACTATTCCGACAAGATTAAAGAATCAGCCAATAATATTGAATCCACATGGGGAATCATCAATCACCTCTTGAACAAAAATAAGGCCTCCGCCATTCTGCCATCACAAATGAACAATGGGAATATGTCCTTCCCTGATCTTTTTGAAATTTCTAATGAATATTTTTGTAAATGTGGGTATTTCACTCTCAGAAAAAAACTGTGTCAGTTGGAAGTGCATCAAAGGTCATTATTCCACTCTAAAACAGTTCAACCCAATATGAAGGAAGTGAAAGAAATCATTTCTAATTTGAAGAACTCAGCAGCATGATACTAAGGGTACATCTTTGGTCAAAACAGTTATTATTGTACCATTGACATATATTTTTAAAATATCTATAGACAGGGGTGTAGGAAGCATGGCCCCTCCAATGTCCCCTGTCAAAAGGCCCCAGAATAGCCAGCATGGAGGATCAGGAGATGATACTCTTTGGGCCTACATAAAAGAACAACTGATCCCCAGAGAAATGGCTGAAATCCGCAATATCAATGCCTTAGTTACAGGTACTGGACAAACATTTAGGGGAATACACCAAGGCCAAGATTTAACCTAACTGTACAACACTTTCAGCATCAAATTTCAGCAAATGCCACATGTTCATTGTTTATAATATTCCATTTATTTCAGTGACCACACAATGCATTATATTCTGTAAGAAAGGAAGAGTTTAACATTTCAGCTCATTGGTCAAAGCGAAAGGTGTGGCTACATTATAGATTACAGTTAGAATACACCTGGGCCAAACTCTCTCTAAAGTTTGAATGATTCATTTGGCTACAGCTTATTTAGAAGTGGGGCAATGACTGTAGAGAGCAGTAGGCTGTTGGGGAACAGAAATGAGAGAGAGATAAAGAGAGAGTGAGAGAGAGTGAGTGTGTGCAAGTGTGTGCGTGCATGCATGCGTGGGTGTGTGCATGTGTGCGTGGGTGCATACGTGTGGGTGTGCATGTGTGCGTACGTGTGTGTGTGTGCATGCATGCGTGGGTGTGTGCATGTGTGCGTGTGCATGCATGCGTGGGTGTGTGCATGTGTGCGTACGTGTGTGTGTGTGCATGCATGCGTGGGTGTGTGCATGTGTGCGTGGGTGCGTACGTGTGGGTGTGCATGCGTGCGTACGTGTGTGTGTGTGCAAGCATGCGTGGGTGTGTGCATGTGTGCGTGGGTGCGTACGTGTGGGTGTGCATGTGTGCGTACGTGTGTGTGTGCATGCATGCGTGGGTGTGTGCATGTGTGCGTGGGTGTGTACGTGTGTGCGTGTGTGCATGCATGCGTGGGTGTGTGCATGTGTGTGTGGGTGCGTACGTGTGTGTGTGTGTGTGCATGCATGCGTGGGTGGGCGTGTGTTGACTCCTCTGAGGGCTCTTAGGACCCTCTGCTCCAACTCCGACAGCAGGGAGCAGTTTAGTGTCTCTGCTGGGACACCCTGCACCACAGGGACCTCAAACTCAAATTCTGGACGGCTGCTGTGTGTCTACAGAATTTTGCTGTGTTCCTGCACTTAAGTGCTTAATTTATGTCATTGATTGGCTAGAGAGTGCACATGCCTTGTTTCCAAGGCCTAAATTGGCTGCCAATTGAAAGAAAATCACAAAAAAAATGCTTGATACCACAAATAGTATTTAACGTTTAACAAAGATGAAAAGGCACATCTATTTAAAGAGAATAATGCAGATGGGGAAGGCAGGTGGATTGTAGCACAGCATAGACTTTTTCACTAAATCACCTAAAAAAATGTGGTATGCTTTCATTTTATTGCAATAACTGTTCAACGCAGGACTTGTTTTCAGTTCAGGGATCCATCAGAGGGATGTTATTGTGTTTGTCCGAGCTTGGTCTACAGGGCAAAAAAAAGCAGTCGGAGTGGCGAATTACTCCAGTAGAAATTAAAACACGTATTTCATGTTCCTTTCTGTGTGTCCCTTCCCCTGGTAGATGAGTGCTATTGCTGCAGTGTTTCAGACACTCACAGAGAGAAAGTGCTTTTTGCCTGTGGCTTCAGAAATCGGTCCTGTCAGATTTTGGTTGATGAAGTTTCTGAGTGCACATAGTATAGTACCTGCAGTCACCGGATGTGGGATTTAAATTTTCTATTTGAGCCAGCACACATCATCTACTGTTCATTTATACTCACTGTCCTGGCTGCACCGGGTTCCTTTATTTTAACACTGAGCTATTCAGCACTTTCACTAAACCAAGGTCTTTATCCAAACACAATAAGGCTGGCTAAATCAGGATATTGGTTCAAAAACAAAGCTTGGATCCAATCAACATTTTTTTTCTGACATGCATATTAATGCAAGTGTTTATTTCAATGCCCATGCAAATATTCTTGTCGTGTAATGTAATTATAATCACTCTGTGATTGATCAAACTTTGTGAAGAAAATAAAGAAATATCCAACACCTAATAAAAAAAAAAGAATCCTTTTTCAGATTTTGAACGGTGGTGGTTTGTCCCTGCTTTTTTCTGTAGCTGTGTTGTTATAATGATTGTGCTGAGTTTTTGCATTGAAGTGTGATGGAAAATATGAAAATGTTTGAAATTTACATGAGTGCAGACTGCAGGAAAGCCACTCAGATTTCACTGGCATTAGAGAACAGGGTGTGGAAGTGCACTTGAGGAAAATGAACAGCTCTCCATTTCTTCATTCTCATTGAACAAATGGACAAATTCAATTTCAGCCACAGCCTTTCCCGTTTTGCATTACAAAAACAAATTTTATAGAAGAATACATTGAACTTCCCAATACCATTGATTTTGTAATACAATTTGAAAGACTGGGGGTGCTGTTATTACCGCACATTTGAGCAGTGTGTACACTCAGCCATCAGCACCTGATCAGAGTAGCCCTGCAGTCTGTGTTTTACCCAGCAAATATCTCCCATGATGCCCCTGGTCTGTGCTCTCTCGGAGGCTAAGAGTCTGGCCACAGTGCAGGACTTCCTGGCCCTCTGAGACCGGCAGCCTGCTAATGGTGGCCAGGCTGACCTTGTGTTCACACTGCAGAATCTCTTTGTTCTATATCAATTCATTCCCAGTACTTATACTTTGTCTCTCAACACCCTCCCCCACCCAACACTTCCCCAACTTAAGTTCCATCTTAATTTCTCCAAATTAGGTCCATCCACTTTGTCCTCTGGGAGCTCATAGGAAATCCAAAAATGCTCACCAATCAGCAGAGAGGAGATTGAGGAAATCCACTTTCCAACCATCAACTCTTCCCTGAAGATTAGAATTAACTCTGCTACAGTAATAAATATATATACTTTTCTGGAAACCTTGGTTTTATTTTCATCAGTGTCAACCAAATAATTACAGCGGTTCCAAGATATTCAAATTAATACTTATTTCCATTTCACTGCAGGTTGCAATATACCAGTATACACCTGTTGTCATTCTGTAATTCTGCATTTGGGGGGGGTGAGTATGGATCTGCATGTCCATTGCGCGCATGGGTGTGTGTTTGTATGTGTGCATTATTGTGCATTTCTGCTTGTGTATGTGTGTGCATGTCTGTGCGTGTATGTGTGAGACCAAAAACTGAAAGGAATATAATGTTGTTTGAGAACTGCTCACAATATGCATAACAATATCCTCACTGGGAATGCTAATGAAATTGAACATTCATTACCTGCAGAAGGGACTACATCCTACAGTCCTACAGTTTTCCAAAAAACTGTGTATCCTACCGATATCCAAAAGTCCCACAATGCCTCCAGACACCCATCCACATCATAAACAGCCTCTGAAGCTCTTCCTCACTAGGTACTCCTGCTGATTTAGGACATGAGAATCAGTAATTTAATGAGAACATTATTCACAAAGCTACAAAACAATTGATCAAGCATTGTTCCTGTTCCCTGGGAATTGTACTCATTGCCTTTACAGAATAACACAGCTAATACGACACTACTGAAATGGCATAGGGATCACACTGCTGCGTGTGCCAAGATTTGCAAAGAATCTATGTGATAATATTTAGACAAACCTATTTTAAAATGCTTGCTTTCTCTGGGCCCTGTGGTAAAGCGATAATGTCCTTTTTCCAAGCAAAAATGCAAGCAGTCACTGGTACATTTTTCCGGAAAGAAGATGGAACTGCAGCCAGAAGAGTCCTAGAGTGCAACAGCGGCTAGCTCCCTTTCAACATAATTACTGCCCAGAAATCAGCATCACTCTGTTCTGTTCTGGTTTCATTGTTTTTCTGCATTTATGCAGTCAAGTATTAATTATTCACACAAAAACACTCTTGACATGATCAAGCTGTAATGGTGCAGAATACAAAATGCTATTTGAAATGAAACGTCACACTTTATAATCATGCCGCAGTTTAGATGCAGAAGAAATTAGACTCCAACCATTTTTAAAGTTAAAACAGTTGAAAAAGCCTGATTAAATAATCAGGCTCCATGCAAGCTGAACAATTTAACTTGTATTCATGCAATTGAGAAAATAAATATTTAACAGCACAAATTAAAAACATATTTTATTCATGTAATTAAATAGGCTAATTAATTAAATATCCATTTAGTATTCTTTCTGTATGCTGAGTTCTATCAGATTAAAGGGTTTTATTATGAATGAGCCAAATACTTTGAGGCTCCAAGAGAGAATTCTCTCTCGAATACCTCAAGACAAAAGGACCAAGCGCTGGCACTAACTTTTATATTTTTCCTGCTCTGGTTTCCGGAAAAGCCATTAAGTGGGGTGGTGATTGAGCAGGAATACAAGGTCAGAGGGCACAAAAGCTGATTTATTTCTCTTAACTTTGGCTGTGCCTGAAACCATTATCTACTAGCCTCTAATAAAAAGAACAAAAAAAGGGCAGCAGTGTAGCATAATGGTTAGGGAACTGGGCTTGTGAGTCTGAGGTTGTAGGTCCGTTTCTCAGGTGGGGCACTGCTGTTGTACCTGTAAGCAAGGTACTTCATCTGAATTGCTTCAGCAAAAATGCCCAGCTGTATAAGTGGATTGCATGTAAAAGAATGCAAGCTATGCAAGTCACTCTGGTTAAGAGCATCTACTAAACACCTGAAATGCAAAATGCAAGCACAGAGAGGCTCTGAGGTTAGAAGCACATTATGTAGTGGTTTCATTCCTGTCCATCACTCTCCAAAAGCCTCAATAACCGGCTTAAGGAAGGCTATGAGCCACACCTGAGCTGATTATTAATGCACCTTGACTGTGCATGAGGCTGCTGCTACTGTCCAGTGTGCGCAAACCCTCTCAGCCAGTGGGAGAGAACAGCATCCATCGGCAGCAGCAAAATAAAAAAAAAATAAAGATGAGCAGCTCTCTCTGCTCCTCCCCCACCCCTCTTTGCTCCTCCCCTAACCCCTACCCTGGGCCCTCTTCCAAACACTCTGACTCCTCGCCCCCTCAGATCTATTTTAATTTTGCTTGAATTGCTTCCTCCCACATAAAGTATTCTCATCTGTATTCAAGTATGTGCATGTGAGTGTGGTAGCAACTAATCGCTGGTTAGTGTGAATAGTTTAAACTTCTTTTTCCATTTGCTTAAATCTCAATCCATAATTTCTTGGGCATGCACTCCTACAGCACATTTTAATTATCCCTGTGGTTAAATCGTAACTGGCAGATAGAATGCTCCACATGTGCAGGAAAGATCATTTGCAGATTCGGATTGAGGGAACATCAGTGAAACAGGATGTTTTTTTTTCTATGCAACATTAAAGAGTTTTTTTTCAGAGGCATATAAAATAAGCAGGAAACTCAGAATGTCACCAAGTCTCCAGGGAGATTTTCTTTCTACCGTCAATTATTCAGTGTTGCCTAAGCCTGTACGAATTTGTATCCCAGGGAATTAATACTGTCTTCACACTGAAATAAATACCTCACATATTACCAGCAGCACTCTACCCGGATGATACTAAACAGAGTTGGGCAGCTAGCGGTTAGAGTTCTGTTTAACTCTGTGCCAAATACTTCTTTTAATTGTGCTCTGTTATGCACCCATCTGGCTATGACAAGAAAGAGGAAAACAATTGTTTTTATCTGTTCGGCCTGGTTTAGATACAATTATCCACCCATCGCTCCTTTTATCTTTGTTTTCTTTTTTTTTGTACAGCCAGAAAACAATGCAGTAAGGTTGAAGGTCTGGGATTTTAAGTCGCCAACAATAAAATGGAAAAATAAATATTTTTCTATAATTTACACTGTTTTAGCACCAGCATCTCTGAAACATTGCAAAATCATCATATTTCGGGTTGTGTCGTGACCCTGAATGCTTCATGCCTGCTGTAGAAGTTATTAAGAACACAAGGCTTATTGAGATATTATGCACTGCTTGCTGCATATTTTATATGTCAATGGTATTTAAAAGATTGGCATGAAAATAATTTACCTTCCTCTGTCGTATGAAGACATTTCAGCTGGACAGTACTTCACCTGTTCAGATAATGATGGCCTCAGCAGCGATAGAGCACTTTTCCTGGCTGTTGCAGTGTTAATACAGGTGGCATAATTTTACAGTCTGTTTGATCTATGAAGTGCTCAGTCTGCCTTGTAAAAGTATTTGAGGACTTAATCTTGATTTATTCTGCCGTTCGTTTTATTGCAAAGCAAAGTCTTCATATTAATGCCAGTTTTTATGAGCTTGAAAACAAATGCCTGGGGAAGAGGACACACCTGAATGATGACGAAGGGCAACACATTATTTTTCATACCCCTGAAGAATTATGTTGCAGTTCCTACAGCAATAACTGTGCAAATGAGACCATGCAACACTACCAAAATTCTGTTCGTCTGTTTGTTTGTGTGTCACCATCAGTCTCTTCATTCCACTAACCTGCAGTAGTTTCTGTCATTGAATGTTGCAGTATTGATGTGAATGACCTCATTACTGAGTGTACCAATCTAATCAATAGCAGTGAGATGAGACACTTCAGTGGCCCTTAAATTACCTCTAGCTCATCTCCTGTTGTCCTGCTGGCCTGCTATAAACAGCCTGCTGAAAATACCCAGTGACACTGAAGAGAGTCTGTGATTGGCTGATGGCTTGTTACCTCACTGTGATGTGTGAGTGAAAGCAGATTATTCCAGGGTAAATGTCATCCCAAATGGTGTTTTTGGGGGTTTTGTTTATATTACAGTATCTTTAGGCATATTCAGGGGGCTGTGACTGGTGTTGAGCCAGAGTAGCTGGCTGCTTGTCTCTGCTCCCTTGTACCTTTCCTATACCAAATCAAGGAGTACTAGAATAAACTATCATAGTTCAGTTGACTATTTAAAAAGGCGTCATATACAGTCAGTAAGTTTTTAATACTCTGACAGAAAATTATCACATGAACAACAGCAGTACACTCTGTAATTCTCAAAGCTCTAGTCCTGTTGGGCTCTGATGCCTTACTCTCTAGCACCCCCTCTGCCCATCTCTAGTACTTCTGCTCCTCTCTGCCGCTCTACAGCACCCCGCTGGCCCTCTGCGCTCATGCGCTCTGCTTCGTCCCTGTGGCCCAAGGAACCTTTAAGAAAATAAACAGGCTGATTCTAAAGCATACTGGCTTTTGGGAGTACGGGTTTGCATAAGAATTAATTCATTTTCAGATGAGAAGGGTACAGAGAGAAGGGTAATGGCTCTCTGGAAACTTTATCTCCCTGTAAATTACTTTGTAATGCTTTTTTAATGGTTTCATGAACTGCTTCCAGCCCCTCTACCCCACAACCATCCTCTCTGCCAGCTCTAACTCTGTGATCATAAAGACTACATTTCAAACAAACAAAGACTGAAGGCCTATAATCAAAGTGAGCAGATAAGCATGATTCATGAGTGAAGGAGGAGTTAAAGGGAGTCAGAGTGAGGGAAGAGTTAAACAGAGTCGAAATGAGGCAGAAGTTAAAGAGAGTCAAAGTGAGACAGGTATGTCCCTCCTTCCTTTAATGGAGTGACAGTGTTACATGAACTTATAGATGCAGAAGCTTCCTCCCCCCTTTTCCACAAACACTGTTCACAAACAAAAAAGTGCTTTAATTTGCAGTGTGGTCATAAAGTTCTTTCTTAAAATGTGCAAAGAATTCAGAAGACTGAAATGCCTGAAGGAAGCAGGGAATGAACTGTGCATAGATTAGTCTGTTTTCAAGGGAATATATCCAACCATAGAAGCACTGCAGTTTTTTTTTTAAATGACACGGTTGATGATACAATGCTACCCCTCAGCCCTTTGAAGGAGAGCTGTAAAAGATTTTTTGAGGCAGTTAAGGGAAAGCAGAAATGTGTTCATTCGTGAAATAATCCTACAGTGCCACTTGAGAATACACTCTTCTTCCCTTTAATTTTCTTTTTTCTTGGCTTGTATCTTGATATGTACTAAATTATCAGCTATATTAGACTGATACAGCATGTGCTAAGTGTACTACATGAAGGCAATGGAGAGGGATAGAGTTGGGCCTAAGAAACGAACCTGCGGTGGCTCTAATGGACTGCAGCCTTGAGCCTCGCATAGGTAGCTAAAAGCGGGTCTGCAAAAAAATAATGAAATCAAATGTACCAACGGCAACAGAAACAAAAGAACAAATTCCGCACAAGTTCATCAGTGCAACACAAAGCACAGTAGCTGCGCAAAGTGTCGCCTGAGAACGACATTCCTAAAATAAATCTCTCACAAAAACTCACGTATTTGTTAATGTTGTACCTAGCATAAGCCAGTATTTGTTCATTATAACGACCATGTGCATTTCGTTTACAAAAAATGTTCAGATTAAACTCAATAAGTTTTGTGATGTGCTATTGAAAACTTAATGAAAGATGTTTTGACTGAATAAATGAATCCTGAAAGAGCCTCCTGGTTATGATGGAAAAGACACTGAAGCAAAGAGACGAAGCAGGGTAACGGGAATTCTGTACCCAGAGAAATCATCGGAAGTCTGAATGAGCGAGTTCAGGGCTGCTTAGAGGTGTATTAGCACACAGAGTGTTTAATAGGTGTGTGAGCAGACTATAAAAGACAATTTGCCGTGCTCATCCTGCTGTGCCAAATACTTTAAATTAAGACAAAGCAAACTTATTTTCTTCGTTCAACCTCTTTAAATTCCTGAGCTCTGACTTTCTTCTTATTAGATGAAGGAGAGAATAAACGGAATATGAATAAATATGAGAAAAGCCAGTGTTTCCACAAGAGGAGAACAATATAAAGAAGTTAAGAGTATGGATCCAGTGCTGTAGTCGCCAGTAGAAACTGAACAAATAAATTCATTCAACTCGCATGACCCTAAAAGTCCCATCAAGCATTATCATGGAACCTACCTGTTTTTGTTAATGCTTCTAAAAAATGCTTTTAAAACATTTCACATAGGCTAGTGCGGCTTATCTTTCTGTACCTGCAGGCTATTTTGCAGAATAAAATTAAATCCTAAAGTGTATAAAAAATACAGTTTTTGGGTATTTACTTAGTTTGGGGGGCTGTAATTATCTCCAACATATATTACTGTGGATCAGATCTATTGATTTTACATATGACATGTTGGTGTAGAATAAATAATAACCGACACATACAACTGCATTTGAAATGGACGCATACTACATGTCCTGTCCATAATACATTTAACATAATTTGCATAATTCAATCATGTGCTACAGCATGGGTTTTTCCATCAACGGTTACTCTCTGATCCTTCAGTATGCTAAAAAAAATGCTCAGATCACAGCCAAGGAAAACACAATCCAATAACCTTTTTTATGGTTAAAAAATCATGCTGATTTAAACTTGGCATTTCAACCCCCCTAAATGGTTAGCTGTTTAGTTTCAACCTCTCTAGGGGTTTCAAAGTGATTTATTTTTACAATGTCAGGACAAGACCATCTCACACATGCCCACTGCTCCACCTCAATGTCCCACCCTACAGCCACACCCACCACACTACCCAGTACCACTGCCCCATTCTACTGCCCCACCCCACTGTATCTTAATGTGGCCATTATCCTGCTGCGACCATATCCCTCTGCACCTCTCTGTTTTTCCCCACACACCCAGGACACCCCACTTTTACCTGTGTGAGAGGAGCGCTAAGCCACTCTTCGCCAAAGCCTCCAGTTTTCAAACATAAAAGAATGGAAAATCAGGCACAAATGCTAAAGGCAAATTTCACTATCTTCTCCAATGGACCAAGGAGCTCCATGGAGGCTGCGATGGTTTTGTCAGATTAGGAAGAAGTCGCCCGTGTCAAAAACAGTTCTCAGGGAACCCACTCACGTCCTGTTTGACATTCTGATAATGACTTGCCAACTTGTTTTCAAGAGTATTCCATCAAATCTGCACTGATAGATTTCTCTTTGTTCTTATTGCCAGGGCTGCGGCTACAATGGCTGATAAATGTTGTCTCCTGTTTGGCCATCTGGTGTCAAAACAGACTTAAAGATTTTATTTACTTGTAACTCTTATTCACCCTAAGTGATAGATGCATCCTTATTGTTATTTGTATGATTGCCCCAAGCAGTGTCTAGTGCCACACTGTTGATGAATGTTGTTTTCAACGTCACTGTGATGCTGAAGGCGAGTTTCCACTTTGTGTGGAAAAGAAGGTTTCTATTCTTATGCTATTCACCATTAACTCTGTAGTGTGTGGTCTAGCATGTGTCAGGCAGGTTATCGCACACCCTCTTCCTGTAGGACAGGAACGGGGCAGATGCTGATCTTTATTGGCTAGTAGTGAACATGCTAAGAGAGGGAAATCTCTCCAACAGGTGTTCCAACACAGCCCTCGGCTTTTTCCAGGGAGTTCACCCTTGGTTTGTGCCTGCAGAAGGTCTTCACTCTGAGGTATGTGTGACCTCTCTTGGTTCTCAGACCTTATCTGTCCTTCACCAGCAGCCATAGCACCCTGTACAGGCCTTAGGTCATCAGCTGGATTTCAGCCAATGCTATAGGCGCTGAGATGGGCCTCCTGGGAAAACCTGGCTACTAAGTGATGTGGGTGGGCCCGTAGCGAGAATCCTCCCTTCTGGACCAGTACAATCAATCAAATACCCCCTTGCAGTGATGAGGACACTGTGCTGTAGACGACCTAGGTCCAGGATCACAGTGGCCATTAAAGATCCCATGTCACTTTTAGAATGGGTTACAGTATTTACCCCTCTGTCCTTGTTATATTCTAAAACTTTCCGCTTAATAACCCTTGCTGTACCCAATTGGCTCCCTACTGAATTGACCATCGCAGATCATCACTGATGAAGTAAGGAAGCAGGGAAGCATTCTCAGGAATTGAGAAATGACTGTGTGTGCATACGTTCGTGCGTGCGTACGTGCGCACATGCATGTGTGTGTGCGTGTGTGCGCCTCTGTGTATGTGTGCATGCGTGTGTGCATGCATGTGTGAGCGCGTAGTGCCCACCACTGAATGACTGTTCTAATGTCAGCTCTTTGAGTCTTCTGTGCTGAAACTGACCTGCACACTCAATTATGCAAAGGGGCATGTCCGTTTAATACAGCACTGCAAGACACACTAGCAATACTCAGCAGCTCTGTCAAGGACAGAGTATGGGATACTTCCTTAGCTGGGATTTCACCCACGTCTCTCTGATCATGAGTCTGCACTGCTTGTCACGTCTTTGAATTACTGCCACAGAAGACACATATTTATATTTCAAGCCAAAGTGACAAGCTGGTATTCAAAAGGCTAAATCTGAAGGTAGTGATAAACAGCTCTTACTCCCACTGCTGCTGATGTGCCATCATATTCCTTTGAAAACCATCTTAAGAAGCAGCCAAACTTTGAAATGCACAGAGCTTGAGCAGTTTCACTTTAAAAATTTAAACTGTTAAAGGTTTTACTGACCTTCACCAGACACACCACTTACAGTACAATATATGGAAATAACTGACACTGCTGCTTTTTGGTTTTTAATGCTGTCAATTCTTGCTGGTTTGGGAACATTGTTAGCCAGGTCTGCCACAATTGCTCACATTAATTATAAAACTGTAGGTCACTCTAGTTAAGAGTGTCTGCAAAATGAGTGTATTGTAATGTAACTGCAGTGCTCAACAGTTGCTGACATTGTTACAGAAAGCTTGCATATTTTTGAAAAGAGCACGTTCTGACATCACTTATTTTGGAGGAGAGCGTGTGCTTATCTGCTCTCTTCTGTATTGAGATCAGCTCACAAATACAACTGGGCATTCCAAACAGGGGGGGCGTGTACTCTTAGAACCCTCCAGAAGCTAGAAGAACACTGCTTCTTTTCATTTCCACCGCTTAAAGGATGAATCACGGCAAGTGAAGTCAAATGTCAGATCACATTTTTGAGATTTCATGTCATTCCTCAAAAGAACATTAGCTAGAGAAAAATGTATGACGATGTTCTGAGAACACTGCTGACATGCCATTGAGATAAGTACACACACACACACAGACCGGCATAGGGTACATTCAGCTGGAAAATGGGATTTTTGCACTTAGATATTTTCACGCACAATGGAGGTGTAGTCCATGTTACTTGGATGTTAGTGAAGTTGACAGTGCTTCTACAGATATCTTATAATTTAATTGAAAATGAATAGGGGAACTTTTTCCCCCCAAACAGCAGACTGATTTGGATGCAGCTCTGTTTCGGACTACCTCAGGGCACTTGCAGAAGGGATTAGAATGAGGTTTGGATCTTACAGATTTTAATCATAGACAAGCATTTTCCCACCATGAGGCTTTAGTCCTGATCAAAGGCATCGCAGTCGGGTGCTGCTTTTCATAAAACCAGGGTTGTAAAAAGAAAAAGCTGCTGGCCCTAAATGATGTTCAGAGGAAGAACACAGGTCTACAGCATCAATGAGAAAGCTGTCCGTGCCAAGCACCAGACAATCCATTTTAATTATGCTGGAATACAGAGCCAAAACAACAAAAAACTGCATCACTCTAGTGTTCTATAAGTCCTGAAGCTTGAATTCAAAATATTGTTCATTATTAAAACACATTATATATTGTATTTAGCAACATAAAAAGCCATATTTAAACTACAAATAAATTTGAGCTATGGCTTAGACCTGAAAAAAGTGTTAAATAAAAAATTAAATAAAAAAATAAGAAATTAAAAATATTATGTCCTGTTGTGAATTTGTCTCTTGTACTGGTGGTCATCCTCCAGACTACTCCACCCTTCTGCTGCTACAACTACATGCCTGTATAAAATGTTAATTTAAAAATGTTGATAGTAAATTATATATTGACAAATACTAAAATTATTACCACACAAAAATGTTTTATTAGCCAACTAGTTTTTAGAGAGTTGGTATTTAGGTGATGGTGTAACACAAAAAATTATTTAAATGATAGCAAGACCAAATGAGTTATTTGAGCTAGTTTTCAGGTTGCTGCTGGAGGTAGCATTAGGCTCATTTTTCAGCAGCCTCTAGCATTTTCTTTTTACTAGTTAATGAATTGCTGACAGCCAGACTTTCATCTGAGTTTCATCATAGTCCCAGCGATGTTGGGACTTACAGACATAGTGACAGAAGATGAAATAACATCACTAATTAATTCACATTCCAGGAAACTGTCGCTAGCTCGCTTGCCTGCTTGCTTGCTTGCAGGCCAATAAAAAATTAGTTGTGATTTACGTATCACTCAGTACACACCTGTCTTTGACTTCATTAATCAGAGGTGAAACACCTGCACTCAATGATTTCACATTAATTCTTCTATACTCCAAACAGCTGTCTTTGACCCCAGCGGCTTTGTAATACTTTAATCAGCAGTGAAACACCTGTACCCAGTCATTTCATATAAATTCTCCAGTCACTAACTGCAGGTGAACAAAACTGATAACTACAACAACTATGTTGTGCTGGCGGTCAGGTATATAACATCAATTTTAATATTAAAATTACAAGAAAAGAAGAATGGCAGCTAGATGAATGCGAACAGCCTAACACACATACACATACACTTCTACAGGTAGTGAGTTAGCCAGCCAGCAAAACTAGCTGTCCAGAACAATTTAAACCAAAACTATGTGGAAAACAAACATACTGCTGCATAGTGCAAATCATCAAAAATATACTTACTAAGCTTGCTTTTCACCACCACCGTGCATCAATGTTTGAATGAAACGTGCACATTCTGTTCATGTTCTTTGACCTTTCAGTTGACTTTTTTTGTTTTTGTCTTTGCCACCCCCTCAGGCACACCATCCAATAGAGTGGTGTGAGGTGCAGCAGAGTCTGACACGTTCTTCTGATCGGGAGAGTCCTGCATTAATCTGGTAACCCTGTCTGGAGTTTTGAACATCCTTCAACAGACAGCATTATCTCTCCAATGTGGAGCAACACACCATGTCACCCAATTCAGCATCAACCTCTTTGTATCACATCCTGAAGAGACAATGTGCTGTTATGCCTGCTATGCCTCTTATTATGTTCCTGCGGAACCTGACTTGGGACTTACTCTCTGCTGTAACAAAATTTAAAAGTTTTTGTTCAAAAAGTAATTTATGAGTTCCGTGAAGTCACACTGATTTTGTTTGAGTGCCTTGTAGCTTTATTGGCTTTGTTCCTGAATATCTGTTAATAACTTAATTGTTTGGATAAGAACTGTTCTCACTAAAATCACCTGACAATAATTGCAGCCATTGTAAAAAGTGTCTGATACCAAACACAATATTGTTTAGACTGTTTTCTTATAACATTTATTTGTGCACACTCCCATCTGAGTGGACAACAGTAAATATAGTGCACAGGCTACAGTGAACACTTGGATCTGATAAAGTGCTAGTCACAGTAAATTATGCATGCCCCAGCTGTATATCCCCAGCTGCCCAGTCATGTGGGCAGTACCACCCACAGAATGGGTACACGGCAAAAATCCACAATTTATTAAAACATAGCTGATTTTACATGCCACAGGTTCACACTTCAGCAGAGTCATTTCTGTCAACAATGCCACTCATTCCCCCTCAGGAAAATAAATGGCAATAAAACAAAAGGAGCCTCCCTATCCCTCATTCGGTTATGGCAAACCACATCAACTTCATAATCAGATCACATGCATATTCAAATATAATAATAATTATGTTATTATATAATTCAAATCAGAAAATCATATGGTTTAGGTATTTTTTTCAAATGGGGGTGGTGTCATCAAAAAATGTCCTCCAAAAACTTTCATTTGCCTGAATGTCCAACCCAGAGTAAAACATAGAACTAAAGCCAATATAGCAGCACATGGCAGGAGGAGGACTTTTGGTTTTCAAACGACAGGCTTCACCTTCTGTTAAGCACAGAAACAGATGGGATTACCAGGAGCCAAAGACCCAGATCCTTAACCTAGCAGTCATCATCCTCTAGTACTGCCTTCAGGGGCATGACATTGCTGTCTGTAGCATATGAATGCATTTTAGTCAATTTTAATCATTTAATTCCAAGTTGAAGGCAAATGTTCTGATTGACTAAGGTTCCATTTGGCCAGATGTCCCCAATGGCTAAAGGGTATGACTGACTGAAGATTAGCTGCTAAGATGAATAAGCATTGGTCCCTGTGAAGATTACTCATTGCCCCAGAACTGCCCTTTCCCAGGCTGACCTAGTTAGACCAATCATTTGTCAAAAAACTTACAAAATAATGATCAAGTTATTCAAAATAACAATTTCTGCAGCTTGCATCTGCCTCTAAATCACAAGAAATGTAGTATAATGTGAAATGCTATTTATTGCAGTCACTCTGCACATACAGTGCAGAACAGGTAGTGCTTGCTTTAGTTTCAGTATGCTGCACAGTTTCTGCATTGGTTTAGCTTTCTGGCTGATAAAAGCATCCTTGGTATCGTTAGTATTATTTTACTCGGTTGCAAATGTTAGCAAGAACACCAATAATAAACACCAATATCAGTCTACTCTGCCAGCGAGGCCATCAGTCCCCACGCAAGGCTCTGGGCACTGTTTATGTAACCAACTGCGTACATTTCCATCTTGACTGACCTTTCAGATTCTGACAGACCAGCACGGCTCTGTCTGTCTCCATTTGTTTGAGGGTAATTTTTCAGACAAGAAAGGTGAAAACAGACAGCAAAAGAGAGATGGGCATTTTTTGTTGGCTACAGAAGTTTCAAGTTTCTCCAGCGTTTCTTTGTCCCTACCCTTACACTAAAGGCGCTCAGAAGTTGAGAACAAATTTCAGGAAGGAGTATAGGAACTTAACAGGGCATTAATCAAGCCAGCAACTGCTGGTAATGAAGCTGAGGGTATTACACAGGGGCACAGATGAAGCAATGTAATTAAGACCAGGATCTGGGATCGTGGGATTTTCTAATTGAATTCATTAAAATACTCATTAAAATCAGTGCTGGAAAAGGGAAAACCATGTTAGTGTTCGCAGCCACAGCATGACACTGCCAGCCCTTAGTCATCAGTTAGCTGGAAGCTATATTGGAATTCTGTTAATTATGTTTACCTTGCATGTATACTCGCATAAAAAGGAGTCTGATAACCAGTAACAATTTACGGCTTACTTCCACTGCCTTGTATGTCTACATTGTGCTTTAATTCAAAACTCAACTAGTCTGTAAAATAGAAGAACTTTGTTTTGTTTTTTTACGTTTTCATTGTTTAGATTATCTGTTTTTACTTTGGGATTACAAGTATGTACATGGCTAAACTATTTATTTAGCATATGTAGGCTTTTAACAGTTAATGAGACTTACAGAAATTGATGACATCCATATACATGTTGGGCCAATGAAAACGTGCAGACCCTCTAGCTAGGGACTTATTCTGGTCTAAGTGCCCTGCCCTTGGCACAGAGTGGCACTACTGAAGTACTTCAGGTCTCAAAGCTTCAGGAATGACCAAATGTTCACCTGCACTGCTCTGTTTGCACAGCATGCCCTCTTTCAGTTTGTAGGATTCTGAACCAGCCACAGAAGATTTGCCACTTTCAGCCACACTCTCAGCCTTCACAAACAGGGGTTTTTGACTTGGATCCTGCCTCTGCAGTTCAGCAATATTAACAGGGAAATCCTCCTCACCTGCCTTAAACTCTGGCTGCAGTACGTCCTCAGCTAACACAGTGCCTTGGACCTTAGCATGCCTTGTCAGCGGTCTGGTTTCATGGTCTGCATGGCCAGTGATGCTAGATTCAGCAAATGACAACACATCCCAAACATCATTAGATGCCTGGGCCTTACTAAACCCTGGTAACTACCATTGCCTCTGCCTCAGCTGCTCTGCCTCTCTGTAGAAGGTCAATGAGAACCGGTACATCCCTCCCCAAAATAACAGGATATGGAGCCTCCCTAAACAACACCCACTTCCAGACTGCAACCAGAACCCACAAGTGCCTTAAAAGTTCTACTCCTAATCTGGACTGGGATGATAGTATCTGAGCACTGCAACCTCTCTACTCCACTGCTTGCAGACCTTGTTACAATTCGCAGGTGGGCATCTGAAAATTTCTTAGCAGGACATTCTGCTTTCATGCTGTGCTGTCCCTAGTTTACCTTCTGAACAGGGTAGGCCTGGTGTTGTGTGTGGAGCTAGTGTTTGGAAATCAGGGGTTGTTAGCTGTACTGGGGCCCTTAAAACCACAACCATCACCACCACTAGACTTACGGTTAGCCGGAGAGCTGGAGCTGGCGATAGAACTGGAACCCGGTGCCCTAGTGGTTCGTCGTGCAGCGATGAAGGTCTCCGCCAGGTTTGCTACCTCCTTTGATGTTGCAGGTTTGTGCTCCTTAATCCAGGTCTGGAGCTCTGAGTTGAGCACCTTGAGGAACTCCCCAATCTCTTCCTTAGTGTGATGCTTCACCTGCTGATTCCCCTGAAGGCCCTGAACATGGCTTTGAGGTCCGCCACATCTGCATTCACCCTTGGCACTGTGGGGTCTGGTTCCATGGCTCCACCCTCATTAAGGACAGGATTGTCATCAAACAGGGTGCCATCGTCATCCGCACCAGGTGCTGGTGCTGGTTTCAGCTGCCCTCGTCCACGCCCTTTCACCTCTGCTGGGCATCAACTGCACTCCTTGGCACCTCCGAATGGCACTGAATCCCTCCACTGCAACCAGATGTCGTCGGGTAAAACATGTCTCATGGTCAAGGGAGGTTGTAGGAAGGCTCAGGAGGCAGGAATTCAGTAAAACTGACTGTTTTTCTTCTCTTCCAGTAGCTGGTGTTATAGTGACTAAATATTTACAGTGAAATAAAGACTTTGGTAAAAATAAAATAAAAAAATATTTACAAAGTGTTTAGACTTCACTTAGTCTGTTTCCAACTTGCACTCACTCACAAAACATGTAACTCACTGACAGCAATAACTCACAGCAGTTATAGCCTACAGACCAATCACCCTGCAGTCCCACACAAACTGGCTTTTATACTCTTCAGCCTCCCTCTAAAGTGGAGGGATAAACCACATTCAAATTCCCACAGGACAATTAGCTAAACAATTTACAGAAACTACAAATACATGTCTCCGCACCTTTCAAAATGAATAAAAATACATTTGTACAAAACCTGAATATTTTCACACTTCAATACTGTGTACACCAAGCATCGATCGCCAGTGCAACATTACTAAATGCACAAACATCATTGTAGCGAGGTTTCCACCACCCCCCAACAATAGTTGCGCTTATTCCTTTAACAATGCGCGTGCCCTAGGGCGTGATCAATGAATGAGAAGCAGTTCACTTTTAAACAGCGTGTATACAATGCTCTCAGCTGATCCATGCCATGCGAATTAATTGTGCACTTATGAATTCACATATCATGCAAGAGTCGTGAGATAAAAGATGTACAGTGAATTATGAGAGTTCGTGAAAGTTTTTTTTTTTTTTTTAAGGTGGAAATTGTCCGGGAGTGAAAAATGCGGAAGTGGCGTGTTTGAGTGCTTAAAGGCGCGCTCATGATAATATGCGCTTCAGCACATAAGGTACGCTCGTGATAATATGCGCCCGCATCATCACAGATTCACAGGGGTCATGAAAGTCATTGGGTAGTTATCCTGTAGACTAACATGTACAGCATTAGGCTGTGTACATTTTTATGGCAATATTTTAACAGAGCATGAAAGCATGCAAAACATTTTTTTAGTACAACCAATTTGTCACAGAGCATCATATTTTTATTTTGTAGTCAAACATATTTCCATCCTTAATAAAGCCCTATCACCATCTTAAATACTTTGAGGAGCTCTCTGGGGGTTGCTGATTGCCTTCTGTCATGCCTTTGGACCCTCATGTTAAAATGCATTTTTGAATGATGACCAGTGCTGAGTGGTTCATCTTTTCTGGGATGGTGCCCAAAACTGCAAAAAAGATATGCCTTATTGGCAGGCTTAGCTTCTTTTAACAATTCATACCTGAGGGGCTAGGTAGAACCTGCTGCATGAGTAAGGTTAATTCCTCCTGTTTCTTTGGTATGTAAATTTTGGTTTACAGAAGGGTGGCAGTTATACCATAGCTGCTGGGTATTGTGCAGTTGTGTGGCCATGTTGTTGAATGACACCACTGCTTATAGCACAGGAGCACCTGTGTCTCAATATTTATAAAAACAGGTACAATTTCTACATGGTGAAACCAATAGGTATTTTTAAAAATACCCTTTAATAAATGTTGCGAATCTGCGCTTTAACCACACGTGAATTGTTTGCTTACAAATCTAAAATTGTGGAGCACAAAGCCGAATCACAAAAAAACATGCCTTTTGTCAAAAACATTATGAAGCTCACTATGAAAATTGGTGTGAGATTTGACTGCAAAGCACTAATACATTCTGGCACTACACCGAGAGAGAGAGAGAGAAAGAGAGAGAGTCCATTAGTAAAGCAGTACTTACTATCTTAATTGCACAGGGATTTGTTTATGAGGGATCATAATGTGCAATGCTTCTATTCTGGCTTTCAATGGATATCCACTGTGCATTCATTTACTCAGATGTGCATTGTGTTCGGATAATACGAATGCGGAGCTCTTGTGCAAAATACAGTATAGGCAACAAAAACGGAGGAAGCTAATTAAAATTTTCAGTGGTGATGGGGAGTTTTATTGTTGTCAATACTGCATTTGAATCAGCTCCATTATTCCACTGAAAATTTTCAATCTGCAATAAAAACACTCCCAATGGAGGCTAGACCCTCCACTCAGAAGCTGCAAGATTTGCTGATGGGAAGATTTAATTTCTTTTTATTTCCGCTACTTGTGCTTTACACTGTCTCTCAGAAAAGTTTACTACTCAATTTTGCTTTCATTGAGAGAGCATGGCCCAGAGAGGAAAAAAATGAAAATAGTTCCAGAATCCACAAATATTCTGCAGGTTTATCACAGCAGAGAAAACTTAAAGCTTTCAGAGGTAACAGAGAATAATGCAACGACGCAAGAGCAGAGCATCGTGTTTTTCAAAAATCAACAAATACATACCTACATACCCACAAACATACAGTATATTCACACAGAGACAGGTAAAAAATACATCAATGTATTTTGATACAATACAAATATTGTAGTATTGTAGTAAATTCTAAAAATTTCTAAAAAAGTATTTTGAATATACAACATGCATTTATTTAAAATCATTATGTTTAGTTATAAAAAGCATAGGATCACATATTTCTATATTTATAGCCTTGGAGCGAAATATTTTAGCTTTCTCCATACAAATATGATTTTGAAAATGATCTATAAAAAGAGCAAACTATTTGAATGGCAGAACAGATCTGACCTCTCCAGGTTATGAATGACGTGCAAAATCAGCAACAACTTGAAGCCTTTTTGTGCTTAAGGAAACAGATGGATGCTTGTACTTCATCTTCTAAAATCACAATTCACAATTCAAAATTACATTCTGTATTCACAGAATGGTTTGTCTCCGTGAAGACTGATAGCTTGAAGATAGATTCCTACTGAAAAAATGTGGGTTAATACGATTACACAATATTGATTATGATATGTGAATGTGACATTGCTGTATTATAGGGGTAATATCATTGTTCTAGATCATATTCCAGAATACTGCGCATGGATGTGAAATCAAGCGTATGGTAAACATACAGCTGTCTAATGTAAGAAAGCTTGGTTTAGAGATGCCGTATGTGCTGCACGGCCAGTCAGTTTTGGGGAGCCATAGTAGATCTTGTATATTAAGCTGGCAACCTCTAATGCTGTCTGAATAGGGTAATGGACTAACTGAGTAAGCTGAGAGTAACACCAATGCTCTCCACTACTCTTCGTCGCGTCTGCCAAATGATGTAATGTAATGAGTAGAAGAGCGAAGATAACTGGAAGACAAGTGGCACTGGGGCAGTGCTCTCTCACATAGGCCCTCTTTACTCTTGAAAATTAGGAACATTTTTTGGAACGGAGTTTTGCTGAATCTGCAAAGGAGTCTGCAGCTAGATCTTCATATCCATGGAGGAACTTGCTTTGATACACTGCTTTAAAAATGCAGCTTATAATAAATTTTGCTAGCTCTCATCGAGCAGGCTGAGAGACATCATAAATATTCATCCTTCCTAATGAACTGATATGACATGAAATATACCAGGAGGCAAATATAAAATTTGCTGCTTTAGTTTTAAAATAGAAGACAAACCAAGTGGAAGTTTAAATCTGAATTCAGAATTTTAATCAGAACTGAGACTTTCAATGTAAACTTAGACTTTTAATTAATAGAGACTTTTATAAACGGTTGAGACTTGGACTGAGCATTGCTGTTCTTATTGCCAGTTGGCTATTTAATACTGTTTAATTGCAATGCTAATTCATAAGGGTATGATTTTGTTTTTCATGGCTGGCAACAAAACCTTGAAAGCATGGAAACTGATTTGACATCCAAGGGGCCTGTGAGCAATAGCACCCTGCATAATACTTTTATTATAATTGAGTCATTTTAAATTTATCTGACCAACAGCAGCAGACATTAGATTGTATTTCCCAGTTACTGATAAGGTCAAGCATGCTTGAAAGAAACCTAATTAAATAAAAATAATGCTTCCATTTGCTAAACTCTCAGTTCATAAACAGAGCTGCCTGTTACTGCAGAGCAGAATTAACAACAGGCCTGAAGTATTACAGGAATTCTGTGAATCTGAACCCCCAACATGTGTGTGAGGCCCAGTGGCTGCAGCTTCACTCCAGCTCACAAATTCAAGCCAAATCCAGTGCTTGATGCCAACCTTAAACCTGGATTGGTTGTCAGAAACAGACATCTGCTGGACAGCAATTGTGTTGTTATGGGTGTGGTTAGTGACTGTTGTTAGGGGTGTGGCTTGTGACTGCACTATAAGGATCAGTTCTGCAGACTCACGGAGGGTGTCATGCAACTAAGTGGAAGGAGTACTAGCCAGGAAGCTGCATGGTTCACCGCTCTGTAGAACCGACTTCGTCCTCATTAATGAACTCCACCAGGGACACTGTCCATGTATAGAAGAAACGTCACAGTTCACTGGCTCCCAACTCATAAAACATTCCACATCTCTCAACCCCCTTTGAGGAAAATTAAATGCAACCCAAAAGATTCTCCATCTTCATTACCGAGACTGTCAGAACTACCATAACCTCAATTTAAATGGGGTACAATTAAAACGGCTTGCAAAGTGGTTGAGTTTGTGAAGTTCGGAAGGTTCAATTAAATCCATCTGAAGTGTTGTCAGACATGCCCAAGTTTCAGGGAGTTTGTGACTTACATTACAAAGTGATCTTTAAATGGCTAAATAGGCATTAAACAAGAGGTACCCAAAGGAATTGTAGTGCTATGAATAAATCACAGATGCTATGCTAATGCAAGTGTTTGTTGATTTGGCATTTGTTTTGGTTCAGATATCCCTAGGAATAGCAATTTTATCTTGTTTGATCCCTCTGACATCCCTGTTGGAGCCACGGCATATCACATGACCACATTACATGCCATTCTAAAAAATTAAAATGCCATGATTAAAAAAGGAAAAAAAAACACTTAACTTACCATTTTCCTTTTTACTCTAGAATTAGTCAAAACAAGATACAGTATATACAATTCTATACAAGTATATAAAGTTTAACAAGTATATAAAAATTAGATACATATCAAACATATTGGCTTGAATACAGTAATAGCTGTGTCAATTGATGTAGCCTTTTTCCATTCCCAAGGAACTTATTCTACAGAGCTACAAGAATGGCAAAGTCCACCCATGCTGCCCTGTAGCAGTAATAAAGTTACCTTTTTGAAAACTTTTTTGAAAGCTACATATGTGCTGTACAAAGTGGGATCAGCAGCCCAATCTTCAGCATAAATTGCTCTTCAGAGTATAGCATTCTATAGTATGGCATACTGTACTGTAGTACTGAATAGTACATTAGAGTATAACGTATTGGTCCATGCCAGAAACAAAAGTAATTAAAAGCTTGGTAGTGATGTGCTAAATTTTAATGAATCTGACAACTAGATGAAACATGAATGTAATGAACCTGATATTATAGTTCATCACCATCAGATTTACCTCCATTATCACAAAGTAGCTTCTCTTCTCTGAGCATTTTAGTGTAAATCCTTGGACAGCTGAGCAGAGTTTTTGTCAACAGTCACAAGGTTTTCTTCCATATTCTCATTTTCACAAGCCAGCAGACTCCACCATGTGCCAGCTCACCACAGATCCTCATCTTACCACTAATGCTTAAGGCTTTGTTTTTACGGGCAGTCAGAAGCTGTGAATTACTGCTAATGAAGACAGGACAGATAAATCCTGTTAGATAAAGAGCCTGTGTGTTTATACAGGCTTCTCCATTGGATTTGGAAAACCAAGGGGCAAATCATGTCATTATACCTTGAAACAAATTACATGAAGCATTGCCAGGGGAGTGTTCACGATGATGGTAAAGGCCAGTAATGCTACATATTACTATACAAGCTTCATGCTCATTACTCTTTAATTTACTGGCATTTATCAGACTCCTGAATCCAGAGTAATATACAATGTGATCACAAGTGCAATGAGAGACAGCAAGTGCAAAAAGGGCAGACTCCATTGGCTTGACAACTTGACTTGTCAACTACCTTATAGAACATTAGTAGTGTCCTCATCTTCTGTCCCATATTTAACAGGTCTTCAGGAATGCACCTATTTCACGCTCTTGTGGTATTTGATTAGCATGTTGAATGTATGTTGTGTGGAAGCACTTTGGCTAAAGGTTTAAGAAATAAAATAAAATCTGCCAAATGATTGGATTGTAAATTGTTAATAAATCATAGGGATTAGTGGGGAAAGGTGTTGACCAAGAGGCTAAAAATGTAACTTTTGAGTCTTAATTTAACGGGCAGAACAGTGTCTGCATTCTCTGAGATCTCAGTGAGGTCATCCCAAAGCTTAACGGCCCTGGAAACTAAAGCTCTGGTTTTACACTTTGATTGTTGGGTCTTATTTCAGCCTTACAGAGAAATAAGATCACTCGAGTATGCTGGTTCAAATCTACATAATCCTTCAAAGGGCAGCAACAATATATTTGTAATCAGAAGAGATTGAGATTATAAGAAAACAAAACAAAATAAAATTATTGCAGACGTACACTGCTTTCCAAAAGTGCACAGCAATTACAAATTAATAACTGACCCAGCCACTGCCCAGAATATTGTGGAGGGAAAGCAGCTTCAAGCTTGTTTTAAAATTTGTACTCGAGGGATTTCAAGAAACCTGGAAATGGAATTAGAAACATCTCATATTTCCAGTGAATATATCAATTGCAAGTATTGGAGACATCTAACACGGTGAAAAACAATGGTAAATTTAGAAAACATAATTACAGTTATGTGTGTTGAAATAATTTGATCTTGAAACGATTTTTAGATCAGTAAAAGGAGAACAGGAGCAATGAAGCTGACATGTTCAAAATGTTCATTAAAAATATAGCAGGCTTGGAAAAATTATATAATTTGAAATCCTATAGTTTTTTTTCCATGTTATATTATTTCATTAAAATGATATATTAAATTTTTTTTGCAATCGCAGGAATCAGTGTTTCAGGAATCAGATGCCATTATATTAGACTTTGTTTGAAGTGTCTGACACATGATTGTTTAATGCTGATGTTTCCACTCAATGTAGTATGAGCATTGTGATCACTGAACTGTGTCTAAACTGCCATCGGTCTGTAATGTTTAACCATATGTTTTCAAACTAGTTACATCTGTGTACTCATGTTGACTGTGCCAAAAGGTGATGATTACAGATTAAGTCACCTTAAGAACATAAGGACATAATACATAATGAAGAGAATAGACCACTCAGCCCATCTTGGCTCATCACAATATAGAGAATATCCAGCACTGCATCTTGTTCAGACTCGAAGATTTCTCCCTGCATAGCACAAAAAATGGGCACAAAAGAACTCTATGTAGTTCAAGTGTTCTTCGTTGGGCAAAACGGCTCTCACTCTTTTCACACCTACCATTTTCTGTGTGTGTGTGTGTGTTTGAGAGGGAGAGAGAGATAGATATTTGTACAGCATTTCAGGCTTGTTTTTTAAAGTTTTTATTAAAAAAAGGTGTACTCATTAGAGGAAACAAAGAGCCCTTGGATGTCAAGAGAAAAGACTTAAATCTTAACTATTTTCAGGACACAACGGCATTTTGTGAGTAACATGAAACATTAATCACTGTGCGCGAGGGTGTAAGTGTGTGTGTGTGTGTGTGTGGGTGTCTTCAATGTGTAGTGGGAAAATCAGGTGAGATGGTGCATGGAGGATAATATGGCAGCTTAGTACTGTCTGTTATTTAATGCCTCCCCACCTCTCTGAGTTCTGATTTATCATTTAACACAAGCAGCAGAATGAGAACAGATCCAGCATGGCAATCAAGTGGAACCCAGCATTTGTATTGTGCTGATTAAGTTCTCAGAGTGATGTGAAAACGCTGAGCTTCAGCACAAATGTGATTATTTCTCCACTTCAGCACAGTCAGAGACGCAGGGAGCCTTTGAAGCATTAACCTCTGTGTGAAAAATAAATTCTGTTTCCTATTTAAAGAAATTACCTGTCTTGAGCAAAAGCTTTTAATGAAATGCCGTTTGTAATTTAACACTCCCCGTTCAAACATCAGTTAATTCTATCAGTAACTCACGACTGGGGGCAATAAGTCTCTCTCTTAAATGGTGTGATGCCCCTGAAAAAAAATGTATACAACATTTCCCTTTGGAATTTAACCTGAACACACTACCTTTCTACATTTCACCACAAGACAAGTCATTGCATGGCAGTCAGATCACTGATCATCTATTGTATTCTCAGTTATCCACCCTCTGAAATACTGCAAACAATAAATCACCCATCTACTCTCAATAATATACTACCTTCCATTTTACTCAGCTCTACCAACCACAAGATGCGACTGAAACAGAAGCCAGAATTTGGCACATGATTTAATTTAAGTACTGCCACAAGAAGTTACACAGGTGAAAAATAAAAATTCAATGATTATTATTTGATTATTATTATTGGTAGAGGCTAAATTATGAGGTACTCAGTTTTACATAGACTTGAGTTAAGTTTGTAAGTCTGTCTGTAACTTGAGTGAGTCTATCTGGCCTGGATTCATTCAAAATGTGTCTTGAACTTTACAATTTGTTGTTCCCAAATGCAAAAAATGCTAAAATTTTTAGTTAATTTTACAAAAATGCTGACTAAATTCACATTTAATTGTAAGATGTTGAGCAGAAAAATAACAGGATTTATAGCAAAACACAGAAATTAAATATCAAATTCACATACATTAATATATTTATCCAATACTTTCCTCTGATAATGTCTCGTGTACCACACTAGCAAGGCCAAAAGAATCCAGGAATCACACTGTTACAAAGCACTAAATTTAGGTCTAAGCATTTTACAACTTAGACATTTACAGTAAATCGATTTTTTTTGTTTTGCTTCACTTCATGAATCCATTTTTGCAGGTGTGGCAGCCACCTAATTAGTTAATGACAAAAATGATTGTTTTTATTTATCAGTAAGGGCTGAATATTTGTAAAGGAGCGATTATTTTATTGAACTGAATAGTTGTAAAAGATTGAAAATTTGATTGAATTGAATATATGATTGAATCTGATTGATTAATTACTTATATACACAAAAAAGGAACACACCAATAGGACATGCACATTAAAAGAACACAGGTTCTCTTTTCTAGTCTCAGGTTTCCTCAGTCAGGCACAGTTCCAGCCTGTGATTTTTTAAAATTTTATTTATTACCACAGGAAGAGAGACCCCCCCCCCCCCAAAAAAAAAGTTTTTAATAAAATTGTTTTAAAAATAATTTTTAAAAATCGATCTCAAAATGACAGCTTCCAAAGGTTCTTGATCACAGGGGAGGGAGAATGGATTGGTCACAACCCTAATAATAATGTAGTTATCAAACAGAATACACCATCTCTACATCTGCGAGGCAGCAAATCCTTGTGTGAGCTTAAAGTATTAATGAGACAAGCACAAATTGCAGACATGGCCATGGATATTTAATGATCTATTATGCTATTCTGGGTCATTCAGAGTAAAAAAAATGAGGAAATGCATGCATGGTAATTCAGCACTGCATGCTTGGGAAGGGTAATCTAGCACTGCACCCAGGGAAGGGTAAGCCAGTCTATAAGGATCTGATTCCGGATTAGAAGGATTTGTCATCTAGAGTCCCCAAGGAACCCAACCCTACACATTACCATGCCATACAAGAAGTGACTGATGTATTTATGAATAATGTCCAGTAAATCATGCTTACTTACTTGCCTTACTAATTACTCACCAGAAAGTTGAGCAACTCTAAATCAAGCTGGAGCAAAATATGACTAAAGTTTCATAAACATTTTATACTCTTGCCATTGACATGTTTGTATAGTGTTGGGTGATCTCAAACACTGATACATATTCACACATATAGATTACTGACCAAAAAATGTCCTGTGACAGCTGGTGAGCTGAGAATATGGGCAGAAAACAACCCTCTGAACTGATTATTGGTCTCAATCTGTTTTCATTCATTTTCTGGTTAACAAGTGTAACAATGATCAGAATAATCCATTGGCAGGTAAACACACAGCATCTTTCTCCACATCATGTTACGGAGATTAAATGATAAAATCTTTTTTTTTTTCATCATTTAATTTTACACCACAACGAAAAAAGGATACACCACTGTGAACTACCATGTTAGCTTTCAGCAAAACCTGCAATAAATACCAACAGAATGTGTGCTTCAAGATCATTTAAATGGCAAAATCTGTGAATTGTGTGTGAGTGAGGAGAACAAACAGGACATGCATGCACAGTTTTAAATAACGTAAATAAAATGTGCACAATTTTGTGATGTAAGTACAAAGAATTTTATTACGGGCTTAATAGTCCATTTGAGGAGGTCTGCCTATATTTGATAGTATTGAGTATTTTGTGAATTAATTGTTGTATTGTTAATCAAGCAAAATGGTTGAAAACAGGTTGAGTGCAATAATCAGTTTAAGGAGAAGTTTTCCACCCCATTAATTTTCAGCTCAGCAGCCGCTACTGATAATGTCCTTCATCTGAGCACAGGAGAGGGGACTGGCACTTCTGCACAGCAGCTTTGCTCTGACTTGTCTTCCTGCCAGAGGGGACAGAAGGGGCACAGAAATAAACTCCATTTACAGTTCAAACTTTGTGCAGAGCCAGAGGAAAGGCTGAGCTAATCTCCAGAGCAGAGAGATCAAAATAACAAAGAGTTACTCTGCTTGTTTTGCCAGGAAGCACACAATCATTGGAACTGACAGTAAGTGGGTACAGGTCTCAGTGGAGCAGATGAGAGGGTGCTGGCCCCAGGTGCTAGCAAGCTAGCATAGCGTTCTGCACAGTAGCACAGCAACACAGTGAGCTAGCATAGTGTTCTACTCAGTAGCACAGCCACACAGCGAGCTAGCATAGCATTATGCCCAACAGCACAGCTAAACAGTGAGTTAGCACATCATTCTGCACAGTAGCACAGCAACAAAGTGAGCTATCATAGCGTTCTACTCAGTAGCACAGCCACACAGTGAGCTAGTATAGCGTTCTGCACAGTAGCACAGCAACACAGTGAGCTAGCATAGCATTCTGCACAGTAGCAATGCAACACAGCAAGCTAGCATAGCATTCTGCACAATAGCACAGCCACACAATGAGTTAGCACAGCGTTCTGCACAGTAGCACAGCAACATAGTGAGCTAGCATAGCGTTCTGCACCGTATCACAGCCACACAGCGTTCTAGCATAGCATTCTGCACAGCAGCACAGCAACAGCGCATTCATTCAGTGCAGCAGACTTTTGGAATCCTAATGTGAACCTAACATAAACAGCAGGATATCAAAAGGCCATTTCTATTTATCTATAAAGGATAAGAGTCTGTTACATTTGGCAATTTCCTTTGTAATTATGCAGAGTAATTAACAACGCTGGCCTTTACAGCTATAATTGCTTCTCAGTGAATAAAGAGTGCAGGCGATGAGAAACGTAACATGAATATGCATCAGCCAGGCACAATCTCCTGGCACTACTGCCATTATGAGATAGCGACTCATTCTGATGTTCCAGCCAGCAGAGCAGAAGGACGTAATATTTCACAATACAGAGGTGTGGACGTCCACCGTTCTCACGGAAAAGCCTCCCTCCCTGTGCAGAGCTAATTCCTCTGTGTGGGTAGCCATGTTTGGGGGTGGGGGGATTTCCGTGCAGAGGTGGACTGATGTCTGGAAATGTACCATGTGACAGTTTATTTATTGTGGTCATGATCCTCGTCCTACATGGTCATATTAGAAACATGCAAGACTGAGAGGGAGAGGGCTGCCATCAGGCCGGCAGCCTATGGCTCAGTTCTGAAGACAGCACTACATCAGTGTTCATTTTACACATCTGTTTTTACTGACAAGTGCATTACTGCACTCAACCTACCAACCTTCAGGTAGCAGTCATCTCTGCAGTCGCCTTGCTTCTGTCCTCATAGCCGTTAGGGGCTCCCTGCCACCCCCGTGCCCCACTGTGGAATGGGAACCCACAGAACACATGGGCCGGGGCTGACGACGTGCACAGCGCAGCTGAATTAAGTCTTCATTAAGGCCGATGCCTGGGGGATCAGGCAGCAATCAGGCTGTCTTCTGACTCCATCATTCCGAGAGCTCTCAGACCATGCCCCAGTTTCAACCTAGAATGATAATAAAGTAGTTTAATGGACTTTCCCGTTTGGCCTTCCGAGGGTAGTAATCTTTCAAATGGGTTCAAAGAGCATTCTGGAAGAATATTAAGAGTATTCTGGGAGCGATGGATCACCCCAAAGTCTTGATGGTGCCCCAAGTTCAGGCTGCTGATAACAGCAGGGAGGGGATGTCAGCAAATCCTGATGTAAGGAGTTAGGAGTTACTTCTGTTCTAGTTCTGAAATTGTTATTAATGTACAGAGAGGGGCTGGTTGGCATGCTGGGCATGGTCTCCAAGACTAGAATGTCCCCAGCCAAACATATATAAAGCACAATGTGGCGAGTCAATTGTTGATCGCTGAAATTTCCCTAAGCATTATACTACACTGCCTCTCTACACAGTGAATTAATAATATATTTCTGTCAGCTTTTCTTTGAATATACTGCACTTAAACATATAACTGCAGCAGAACACTTGATGGCAAAGCAGAACAGAAAGATCCTTGACAGCAATGGTAACCAACCCTGTTCCTAGAAATCTACAATTCTGTAGTTTTCCACTCTAACCCTAAGACACCTCATTTAACAGCTAGAGATCTTGTTCAACTACTAATTAGTAGAGTCAGGTGTATCAAATTAGGGTTAAAATGAAAACCTACAGTATGGTAGTCTCCAGGAACAGGGTTAGTTACCACAGCTTTACAGCATACTGATAACAGGGTGTTGGGGGCTGGTGCCAAGCCCAGATTGATACAGCAGGTTATAGAAGCAGTCACCGGCAGTTAATCACACACTGAAGGAGCAATAAGATGGAATATTATAACTTTCTATATTTGTCATATTCCTGTATCAGCAGAGACAAAAATACAGAACAGAAATAAATCATGACTGTCATGTCCCAGGTTATAGTTCCACCTGGAAGAATTTATCTGGAGTTTAGAGCCATGTGCTGGGACCCTCATACTGTGACTGATTGTGGTATGAATGAAAGGGTGCGGTGTGCTTTTAAAAAATATCTGAACAGTATTCTTGGAATAAACCAGGACCCTTGACCACTGGTTGAGAGAGCTTTCCTACCTGATGGAATCTAGGAGAAGGATGCCATACTGCCAAACACATCTGAGGCACATAAGGTACAGCCACCTTACCGGGTGGTGAATCTGCAACAGATAATGTCTGCCCAAGTCTGGCCGCTACAGAAAAGACAAAGGACAGAATATCCTTTCACAGAGGCAGAGAAGAAAACTGTAGAGGATGTGCAGAGGGTTGAAGAGAAGTACCCACCTAAATTATGACATTCCAGGTAGCCTGTGCCTAACAACCTCACGTGAGCAATGGGCAACAATTGAGCTGATTGTTGATCAACCTTGGGTGAGCATACCTGTGTGTGATCGCTGATCTGCTTCAGGTGAGCATGCCTGCGTGTGTGGCTACTGCTGTTCAATGTCTCTTCGGTCACTCCCTGTTTCACGAAACCCAAAAATTTTCACAGGAGGTTTATATTTTTCATGAGGTTATATTTGGGAGCATAGAGTTTAAGCAGCCTTTAATGCTTTACTGCTCCAAACAAGCATCAATAATGTAACCCCCCAACCCACCACCCCCCAGGCCAATTTCATAAGAAAACATTTCACCTACAACAGCTCTTCAAAAAAATTCAGCATGGACCTCAAGTAAATATGTCTGGCACACATAGATATACTTGTCTGAAGTTTTGGCTTCAAAGTGTTTGTGCATTGGGGTGTCATTGCTTAGATGGGGTGTTTTTTTATTATCAGATTCAGCCCTGAAAAGCAAGAACTGTTTAGCACTGTTTGGCAGTGTTTTCATATCCTGCTACCAGAACTTAGAGCCCAAATAAATAGAAAGAAATTAAGCAGAATGAAGCAGTGTGTTTGAGGAAGATTGCTGTTTGTTTTACTGAGCCAGTAAATGATACTCATTCATGTTGAACCTTGTATTGAGTCCTATGAACACAAACAAGTGTTATTTACCTATGTGGCATTCACAAACCAAAGCTTGCTTACTTTGCACAGCTAATGAATTCCCATCAGTCCCAAAGATAATTATTCCAAAAGTAGAAATCACTTTTGTCCATCAGGAGATTGATTGTTTAATTTAGAACAAAAATAATACTAAATGCATCTAAAAGGCTTATTGGAACAACCAACTAATGACACATTTTGGAGTGGAACAGTCACTGACCCTGTATCACTTAGCCAGAGGGGGTTTTAATTTGGACCATGCGTATAATTGTCATGGTTTTGGGTGATAACACCATTTCTTTTCCATTCTGCGTCATTCTTTAGTTATTACGGCCATTAATTTTTCTTCATTTCCTTGATTAAATTGTATGCGTGCAAATCTCTTTTTACAATTTGCACCTGTTGGCTTTCTATTTAAACCCCTAGCAAACCAATAAGCTTTTCTTCAGTGTCAACTTGTGTTACACGAAAGCTGGTAACTTGGTCAGTTTGGTAAGCGGTTTAGTTGTTTGTGCAGTACTAGATCAGTCCCTCTTCTGCGTCCTTTGATTTACGCGAAGAGTTACTGCGGAACTGAACATTGAGGTTATTGGCTTGTGTGCTACAAAGCTAGCACTATTATCTTTACTCATTTCTACAACTCTCTTGTGGTTCTTTTGACAGTCCTCTGTACAAGGGCTGTTCTCTTAAAGGTCTCACATTCACCAATCTATTCAGACTGTTTTGTGTTTTAGTATATTCAATACTCCTTAAGCCTTAGTTTCTACACCCTGTACTCGGGGCATTAAAGCGTTTTCTTTGGGATAATCTCCCATAGGAGTGTTTTTCTTTTCGTTTATTTCCTATCTTTTTATCTCTAACGAGATTTAGTGGTTATTCCGCCCAGGTGGATAGCTTAAAGTATCCTGCTCAGTCTCGTTTGGTCTCCCAAATTCCCCACTCCATCACAGTAATTTATAGATATGATCCAGCTTTGGTTTTGATCTATGTTCCTGCACATCATATTCATTATTAGAGATCTCACTGCAATATTGTGATAAACAATCTTACGTAATGTGTCTGACGGAATACACAGGAGACTATTATAACTGGATTAAAGCATTCTGTCTGTCTGGCTGCAGGTTAGTGACACATGGGCACCTATCAACCCATTGGCCATGCAGAGAAGGTCCTTCCCCCAGGTGAGAATGAAACCGCTCAATCATCTGCAGTGTGGCCCTACAGCACAGAAAAGGCCAATCAGATACTAAGAAATGGAAAGGGTCAAAATGAATATTTTCATCACGTTCTACTGTTTAGAACACTTGTCTGAAATGAGATGGAAATAACAAGCAAAGTCACCCGTTCTTTGTGCATTCAAACACAAAGAGTGCATACAATGTAACACACCCAGAACAGACACTTCTGAACCCCAGAAGGGAATTTCGGGTATAATCCCTCCAAATAGAGCACTACACCACTCCAAGCTAAAATAGGGAGGGAAAGAGCACACCACTCTGAACCGCAATAAGGAGAATAAAAGCATGACATGGTATGGATTGATGACACCATGCCTTTTTGTGTCCCCCTCTTCAGCAAATTACATTTTTACATCTACATGGATGAGGAGTCACTGCTGGGTGTTTAGCCTCATCAGATATTCAGCTCTGGAATCTTAATATACAAAGTTCCCTTCATCTTTCTACCTCAGAACCTGAAAAATCTCAAGTTGGAAATTCATTAGGGGGCCAAATATAGTACTATGGAAATAAACATTATGTACTATAATATAACACTGGAAACTTCTGTAACCAATTACAGCCTTAAAGAAGTAGGTAGGATGGAAGGAATGCAGAAGGTGAGCATCCGGCAAGTCCATGGAGTATGAGTTTTGGTTCCTGCCAATAATGTATTGCTAGTTATTATTAGTGAGTTCCTGGATGACTGTGTGACCCTGGCTGTACTATATCAGTCAAATCAAACAGCCTTTCTGATCAAATTGTGTTGTTCTCTTGGCCAGATACCCCTTGTAAAAGTGATTCTTTATCTCAGTGGTAATTCCTAGTAAAATAAAGGTCAAACATGGACTTCAACAGACATTTCCCATAATCCCTTGTTTCTGGTCTCTGCAGACAGTCATGCCTGGGTGCCACAGGCTGCTGAGACAATAGATCCAGCATTCTGCTTTTCTGCTTACTGATTTTTTTTAAATGAAATTGGATCAATTTTTCACTGGTGGCACACAACGGTACCATGCTCATCTCAGTGTAATCTGAATTGTGTGTGTATGTTAGGTGGGGGCAGGCTCTGGCAATATGTTTTTTTTCAAGAAAGATTTTGCATTTTCAAAAGAAACATTGTGTTAATTGAAAACAAATATTGGTTTTATGAATCCAGGTGGCATCAAATGTCCTCTATCAAAGATGATTTAACACCTGCTGGAATAGTAGGTCCTGTGTACCTGTGAAATGGAGTTTCTCTTGTCAGTGCCAGCTTTAGCACAACTGCTGAAGGGCCAGGCTGTGGTCACTTTCTGGTTATGGTCTTTGTATTATACTGAATGACTTTTTATTCTGCCAATTTCCTGCTTCATAAAGGCACCATGATAAGGAAGCACCACCACTGGGTGCAGGCCATTAAGTTAAATTTGTCTTTATGAGAATTTTAAATTTTACTTATACTTTCACGGAATTAAATGTCAATTTTTAACATATTCATCAATGTAATCCAATGCATTGCACTCAGAATAAAATTAATTTAAATCAAATTAACCGCAATTAGATAAGATTACCACTTAAATGGATTATGATATAGTAACCACACTGTGCTGTCATGTGACAGTTTACTCTCACACACTGAAAAACAACAAAATATTAACAACAACAATATGTTTTATTTGTGCCTGAAACATTCTCATATGTTGTGTGATTTTATTATGATAATTTTGGGGAAGATATAAGATTATTCTTAGGCATTAAAATTATTGACTGGTTTAGAGAAACACTCAGGCTATGACTTACAAAATTGCATTACAACAGTGAATTATCATTAAGGCATTCAATGTGTAATAGTTCAGCTGTAAATTAACATTTTTTAAAAATCTCAGTGAAAGCTGAACAGCTGTTGAATGACAGCCAGAAGTCTTTGAGTGACAGCTGAAGAGTTCCTGAGTGGCAGCTGAAGAGTTGCTGGGAGACAGGAGTTGTTCAGAGACAGAATGATGTTTTGGTGGCTGGTCACATCCTTGCCCCTCACACCCCACCCCAGTCTGGAAGCCTGGAAGTACATTCAAAAATATGAACAAGTGATATATTTCCATTTATATCAATGGGTAACAATTATTTGTGATGAGACTGGCAGTCTATTGAAGATTTGAAAGGTACACCGCAGTCAAGCACTTGAACGTGGAAAAGAGATACTAGCTGACCAAAACATGGCAATGCATTTGAACCATATTTGTTTTATAAGAAAGGGCTCCACCCCTGAGCAGAGACCTGTGTTCCCTACAGTTGGCCACTGACTGCAGGTGATTTCATTCCTGCAGAGTCTGGGGTGTGCTGCAGCTCAGGTGAGCTCCACGGTCCTGTGCCACTTGTAATTCCTCCCCGGTTGTGGAGGGGGAAGCCAGCCCAGCCCAGGGCCGTGCACTGCATCACAGATTAAACTCCCCGCAGCCTGGGGGCTGAGTGGCACAAGGCCAGAGAGCTTCATGAACACAACAATCTCAAGCTCCCACTTCTCACTGCTACTTTCAGGACCTGTCAACAAGGCAGCAGGGCCTTCTAACTATCAAAATGAAACTCTGCCCTGACAATGACCCTGGAATAAGAAGGAAGAGCATGAGAGAGAGAGCATATACAAGTGAAAGAACAGCTTTAGCATTAAAGTTTTTCCTAATGTTTCATCGTTCAGAGTTTTTCTAAATAAAAAGGTTTGTTAATGTGAGAGCCTGTCATTTCAAAATCAATCCATTCAGCCTAAAGCACATTGTACTAGCTGTCATAACTGTTTCTCTAAATATGGATAGTTCATGTCCATTTATTTCAACTCTAACAGTGTCTAACACTCTTTTTCTTTTTCTTTGTTTTTTCTGCATATGAGCTAAGTAAGCATAGCTTAAGATAATGTCAAATACTGAGACATACAGGTCCTCAGTCCCCCACCGAGATCCTGAGAAAATAAGCTTTACATTCAGTATCCAGAAGTTTTCACTTGTTCCATGCAGAGAGTAAAAAACTGATAAGAGTCATGTAAATGAACAGTGTCAAAGTTATTCTTGCCATCAGTGTCACTTTTGATTCAGTGCATCCTTTTCCACTTTGATGATGGTATTACAGTGTTTGCAGTATTGCACGTGTTGTGCTTCTTCTTTCTTATTGTGCAGATCAGGTTTCCTGACGGAGCTCCCTCAAGCTCGGTTTTGGGTCCTGTTCAGGGGTTTCTACACCCACTTTTGGGATGCTGTCTCATTTCATATAGATTTTCATATGAAGGTGTGGTTACATCTTTCCCTTATTTATTATCCACAGGTTTTCAGTCAAATGTTTAAAACAGACATGACTTCCTTGATACATTCCTGCCATATTCAAATTTTGACTTCCCAAATTTGACCCATTCTGTCCCATGGCTTATGCACTCTGGTTTTGCAGCTCAGCGCCCTCCCCCAGCTCACCATCATTTTAATTCTGCTCCTCATCTTCATCTCTGGTTTGTCGGTTCTTTATAACGCCTGTCTATTCTCCCGTGGGATTTTGCCTTTTGTCAAATATTTCCAGCATTTGGTCCCTTTGTGTCTGCAGCTCCATCTTCCACCTTTGAAGCTCCACAGTGGTGAAATTAACTTACTGAACACACTGTCCCTTCTAAATTATGTCTCTTACAGAGAACAATCCTCGGAAGTTCACTCATCTTTTCCTTTCTTTGTATTGACATGATATAATGCCTTAGACTTTCTGAATTAAATTCTGCTTTGGCTTCATCTGATGACTCAGTTGGCCACTAAGGGTTGTGGAATGGAAGGGATTTGTGGAATGGAAACTCAGGGGAAATTTGTAGTTGCCTTATACAACTAAACAATTTACTTGGCATTTTCTTTTTTCAAATCTGGCCCACAAAATTAATGTAATAATTTATTATATAAATGATAAACAACTGTTAATTAAATTAATGGACTTGTTGTGTACTAAAATAAATGCGAGAAACTGTAAAGCCTCTTCACGGCATAATCTCCAATTAGACCTCTGCATTCCTTGCTCTTTTTCTGATAGTTCTGATTTTAAAAGTTTTTCACTCAAATATGGGTAACATCATGAACAGATGGAAAGAACCATTTGCAGAGCAAATTTATTTTTTTAATCTCCACTGTAACAAAGACCCAGGGGCTGTGCTGTGTTTCACATTGCTCCATCCAAAAGTAACATAAATGCTAGGAAAACTCCCCATTATGGTGGATTTAGGAACAGAAGGACAGTTTATTTGTTTAAGAGAAAGTCGAAAATGCAGTAAATTACTTCCTAAGGCAAACACTAAGGCAAAATGAATTAAACAAAAGGGAAAATGGCATGTGAACAAAAAACGTCCACACAACAAGATTCCACACATTTTTATATGAACTTTACCTGCTTTTCACCATCCACCCAATCAATGGTCATTGTTCAGAAAGAAGCAATAGCACACATAATGAACAATGCTCAGTGACTCTTACGATAACATGATTTTACCCCTCCACGAGCCCTGTGTTTCCAAGGCTTTTCTACAAGAGCATATTGGATTTTTTATACAGTTTTCAAAAAGCCTTCACAACACAGATTGCATTTTTAACAGCACAGCAGGGATTTATGTTGAGGGATGAATAGGGGATGGCTTTCTGGGTTTTGGATAAGGGCTCTGATTTCTGAGCCCCAGATCTGGGGAGTGAAACATGCATCCACAAACCACAGCCACTGCATTACAATATGCCATCATACACGCTTCCATGGAACAAATCATCCATTCCCTCCTCTCCACCCCCCTGCCACCCCTCCCAAAAAAAAAAACACACAAAATATTCTCACCTGAAATGGCCTTTCCAGCTTACTGCTTCACTGAGTACAGTAAGCTTAATGCAACATAAGAGAGGACGTGTGCCCTTTTATTAAAGGAAACAGTATCCTCCAGTTATATTATTTATTTTGCAAATAGTGCCAACATCATACTGCAATACATCACGATATTACCATAGATTGTTACATAATTTAAATTTACAGTAAATGACTATTTCACAAGTACATTCATATTCTAGGAACAATTTTGAATATAATGGTATAGTTCATGATAGAAGTAATACTTGCAAGAAAATAATGGATTTGGAAAGGAGGCTGGTGCAGTATTATTAACATGGATTTTATAAATGGTAGTTATAGTTAATTAAAATTGTTATGTTAACACTAATATTGTGATTGGTTGCAAGTGAATACCGTTAAGAATTAAAGAGAAATAGTATGTCTAACATGAACATCACCAATGACAGTAATTAACCCCAAAAATGAATGTAATAGACCTCATCTCACTCTCTTAGTCTCTCTGACTCTCTCTCTCTCCCCCATCTACTTTTCCTCCTTTTCTCACCCTGAGCTGCCACCTGGTGCAGTATCACCTCCAGTCAGCAGTGATTTCAACAAAAGGATTCAAAATTCCTTGCATCTGTAACAAGACGCTTCAAGCTTTTTTTGGAACCTTGGGGTTCAGTTTTAATTCCTCAGAGAAGAGGGTATTGCACAAGTGCTGGGCATCAAATTTATTCCTTCTTTATTCAACCCTCTGTCAGCAGTTTCTGCAGGCAACTGCATCACAATATGAAAGGTGAGGTGCATAAAAACAAACATCCCGAAAGCCTCCTCCGACAGCATCAAATAACAGGGTAGAGAAGGACATTAACATGAATGATCCAACCCGGCTGCTTTCAGAACCTGTAAATTGGTGCCACAAGGAAAACCATGAATTTTATAGATGTGGATATTCATTCAACAATAATGATCTATTCAGTTTGAACAGGAATTGGTTTTACAGCTTAGTGCCTGGAAGACGTGGCACAATGAAGATCTGATTCTTTAGGGGATAAATGAAGTAACTGCAGCTCTTGTTAGCTGGGAAAGAACACAGGGGTGTTACTACATACAATGGCAAGAAACTAAATCAATAGTATTCTTCCTCTGTATTATAAAAGGAATTGGGCCCAAAACTTTCTTTTGAAAGTTATTGTGTAGCTGTTCCCTAAAGACCATTTTTTCTGTCTGCAATTACTTTGTCAAACTAAAATATATTACCTGAAGAAAATGTGGGACCTTACACACAGTGAATTTGTAGCTCACTAAATTGAATAGTGTTTCCTTTACTTCCTATGCCTGTTCAATGCCCCGCCCCACCCACCCACTCACACACACACACACACACACACACACACACACACACACACACACACACACACAAACACACATATCTCACGCATTCATATTCTAGGATGGCAGTCAGTGGTTTAACCCTAGTTACTGGCTATTTTTCAACCATAGGGCCCCATTAAGGTGTAATATTACCCCACATCAAGATGAAATAGGTAGTGTAATGATGCCTCATTCAATAGAAAGCCCTTGTTTCCGTTCAGAGCACCCCACAGTGTTTCATTCCAGCCAAGCAGTAGTGGCTTGTGCTCACCAGTTTCAAATAGTGTTTTTTTATCAGTAAAAATGCAGGACAGAACTCTCATTACATTTATTTATTTCTTGCCACACCGACATTTCAGGCAAGATACCTTTCCTCAGCATATAATATGACAAAAGGCTCAGACATGATCAACACTGGCAAAATCAATTATACATGAACTGAACTGGTGCAAACAAGTGACAATTCCTCATTCAGTTTTTCATTTTCAGGCCATAGGAGGAGCAACTGCACCCGGGACCCTTCTACATGTTTGTCACCCTGTAAAGAGACATCCTCCCTGTCCCACAAAAATCAGGATAGCCCCTCATCTGGGGAACATGACCTCAGCAGCCTGACTGATTACAGCATATATTATATATAATATTTCGGAATATTATTACCATCTTGATTGGACACATGATGTGTGGAAGTTCATTGTTGTACTCCACACCATTTTACATCTATAATAATAAAAATGAAAGAATTTTCCTAATGAAACAGAAACACAGAACACATAAAAACTGTGTTTTAGTCTTTGTATCACAAGACAAATGAATTCCTTAAATGAAATGATATGTTGCTTATATTGTGAGTATTCTCACCCTGGTGTAATAACTTAATGAAAGAACAGAACCACGTCATGAATTTCAAAGGATGGGTTGTTGCACTGTCAGAGAGGGACACATAACAGGAGCTCAGTGACCTTATGCAGTTCAGGCTCATTGACTGTATTATGAAAAGGTCTCTCTTTCTCTCTTTCTCTCTCTCTCCCTCTCTCTCTCTCTCCCTTGCTCTCTCGCTCTCACTCTCACTCTTTCTCTCCTGTCACATGTAAGGCCCCATACATACCCTACATAAGTACATGAATGGAAATGACAATGCCAGGCTCACAGTATGTCCCTGTGGAGGTAATAAACCCCAGTCCTCAAGGGGGTGATCTAGGACAGTTGCGAAAGACTGAGTGGAACAAAGCACAAATCGAAGAAGACAGTTTCATCCTGTTGTTGAGCAACAAAAAGTCGATTTCATGCATTGTTGTAAAATATGCCCCCTGAAGTTCTTAATGCGACAAAAGCATGTGCTGCAGTGTCAAGCATCGCAGCAAGGGGCGCTATAGAAGGGAACAACAGAATGAAGCTGTCTTTAATTTGTGATTTCTTCCTCTCAGTCTTGTCACAATGGTCCTAGATCACGCCTCCGAGGACTCAGGTTTATTCCCTCCACAGGGACATAAGAATTTGCGTTCACATTCTTATGTAGGATATGTTTCGGGCTTAAATCTCAACATAGAGACAATGTCATGGATTAGTGGACTTTTGGAATAACTTTATTATTTTATTTTTATTTTACCTCTATTTAACCAGGTAGGCAAACCGCAAAATGAATTCTCTTTTGCAGTTATGACCTCGGGAAGCAAAGTGGGTAAGGAACTCAAGGACATTATGCAACATTGAGTAAAATAACGCTTCAGTGTCCCTGTGAGGATCTGCATTGTTGACTTGGAAGATCAAGCGCAGCTGGGCAAAAGAACCAGAGGGAGGATCTTTAACTAACCTTAACGTTATAACGCATGTTATACACTGAGCGTGAACATGCAAAGGCCATGTGTTCAATGGATTTGAGTTGAAGTGTTGTGTCAGCATGTTTGTAACTGCATCTGATTCGGTTGCCATACCATCCTGTACCCTTCACAGGCCAAACAGCTGCAGCTAAGCATGGATAAACTTGATTAGTACTTGGATGGAAGACATCCCATAAACATGGACGTGGTGCTGGTAGGTTAGTAAGGAGCACTCTTCCCTCTGGACCAAATAGAAACTCAGTGCCCCAGCACAATGATGGGGACACAATGGAAGGAGCCTCATCTGAGGCCCTGACTCACTGTGATTGTTAAAGATATCATGGCACTTTTGAATGAGAAGAGGTGTTAACCCCAGTGCCCTGGTCAAAATGCCCCTCTAAAGTGGTTTCTCTGCATCTGGCCACCTAATCAGGCCCTTCATCTGACTGGCTACACAATCCCCTACATTCCCTACCCACAATGATTCCCAAGGTCATCAGTAATAATGAGAATCAAGTTCTGAGTTGACCTATGTGGTAAAAAAAATTTTTTAATTAAAAAATCATCTTGCGTCTAGCCCAAGCATGTCCTGTGCTGTGCTGTAAATATCCAGGGAAATCATTTTTAAAAGTTCACATCACCATGCTGCTCACATTTTTCCCATTTACTCAGGAAAAGGAATGGGATTTAACGCAAGGGTAAACCTTACTTGGGTGTTTCTCAATACCAAGAATGTCAGATTCGGACTTGAGTTCTTGTGAATAATGTTCTTGGAGGATGCTGCTCTGTGTATTTGAGATGCAATTTGTGCTTGTGACGTGCGGTTATGCTACCACTGCAAAACAGGCAACAAAAGCTCTTTCTGACAGGCCCCCTACCCGGTGTATCTCATTTCTTTGTAAGCCTGTTATACACTACTATCAGTTATCACTCATATGCTGATATATAATAAAGCCAAAAGAAACTCCATGTGCGTATCTATTCAATACCTTTTCAGTTAAAAATTTAAAATAGAAATTCAACATTTAAAATTTCTCTCTCTACCAGTTATTATCTAATTAGCATTTGCTGCAAGTTGATGCACGCTAACACAACAAAGGCTACTACTGGCTATCAAGTGGATCCTGGCTATGAGTTAACAGTGCGTCTTCTTTCCAAAAGATGCATTAAACTTTTTTAGTTATGAATTATGTGTTTAAAATAAGTTCAAATTCAGCACTTGTAACATATTTCTCAAATTATTTTTGTCTGCCATCACGCAAAGAATGATGAGATATTCAGTCTGTTCTTCTTGGGCTAAGATCAATGCATTCACAGTGGGAAGCATTGGCTGCATCCGCGATGTTTGGGGGGGATAAAGACCACTTCTACAACCTTTAACCATTCTCGCTTCGTTGCACTCTTGCTTTTGGAAAAGGAAACTTGTGCCATTAAATATTACATCACACACATTCACAGAAACACAAGATCAGACAAGAACAGATGTTGAGAAACAGCCCTTGAGTCTTCAGGCTCCAGATTACAGCCTCAGTTGAGAGGTCAGAGGTCAGAGGTCACAGTCCATTCAGGAAAAGTGTACAGAGAACTCTGCAGGGAAAGCCTTGGTCACACTCAGGCATTAAAGTTTTACAGATTCAATTAAAGCTAAATCAGAGACACACAGATATTGCTCAGTATGCACCATCACAGTTCACTGGGCAACTCAACCTTTTGGGAGCTTATGTGCAATGTAATGATGCAGATTCTGAGCCTGCCTACAGTTTACTGCTGAGTAACTGGGAAATTTAATTTAGGTGCAAGTCTTATTAATTCTGGCCATGCCCATAAATCCCAGGGATTCATGCTACTCCAGGTCCCAGTCCAATACTGCATGGATGTGGAAGCATTCTGGGTGGAGGCTGCAGCTGGGGATTACAGTCTAGTAGAAGGGTTTTTGAGCCCTTGAGCTAACCCCTCAGAAAAGGCATTTAAGAAATATCAGAAGTGTCGCAGGTTTGCGATTGAAATCACAACCCCATAATAGTGCATTTATGGTTCTTTTTACCTGTGGGTAGGTTGTTAATAGACTGAGTGAATTTTATTTATGTGGTATTAGTGCATATGTGTGTATGTGTATGGTGTGTGAATACTGTAGTACGAGAGCAGTTGTGGCCTGGGTCTCTTTTAAAGGAGTACCATTAAAACCATTACACACTGTAATAATGAACAGTTCCATATGGACAACATCTCTTTATAGACCTTTAATATCTAACATTAGATCTTCCCATACACTTACATTAGTGTGATGGAATAGAGTATTACCAAAGCATATCAATGAAAAACAAAGAAGCAGTGTATTAATAATTGAAGCTATTAATAATTGAAGATGGATAGTGATTATCTTGGCCACACTGTTCTCGTCTCCTGCTTCGTATATCTCTTCTAACAGCGGAGAGTTCCCTCTGATGGAACGCATTTCTGTTTCCAGAGACAAACGGCTCCATTACCTGCTCTGTGTTCTTCAGGAAATAATGGAGCACGACCAATCAGCTTGTTCCGGCGCACAGAGACCTATTTTTATGACTTCATCCAGAGATGACAAGAACCTCTGAGAGGAAGTACAGACACACCTCCACCCTAATCCTACCTCCTAGCTGTGCGTGCCTTGCCTCTGAAGGGTAAGTGTAATAGTGGCACCACTGAGAACTTCCAGCCCACCGCTCCTGATGCTGTTTTGATTGGGCAATGTAATCTTGCCCAGATTTCATGCGTAGAATCCTAAATACTCACTGGCTCTCCCTCAGCTGATTCAAAGCACATATCGGCTATGAATTATAAATATATTATAGGTGGGAGCATCATTAAATCTTATAGTTTAATAAAGCAATTACATTTTTAATTTAGTTTAACTTGTTGATAATTTCAACAGCCGGAGATTGCTTGAATAACAAGAACGTTAACATTTTAGGATTTCGACAGAGTGATTTGCACAGTTTATGATTCATTTAATTCTTTGACAGTTTGGACAGCTAGAAATTCACTGAAGTAACCTACCTCTTCCATTTTAGGGCTTGGACAACAGTACAGCTTTACATTTTAACGGATGAGGTCTGTAGAAGGTACGGCCCCAGGAAACTGCTCGGTCTGTGAAATGTTGTGATGAGTCCTGTTACCCCTCATTACCTCAGTGTGTTTATGCATTACCTTTCCTATGAACTAGCTTAGCTGCTGAGAGCAAAGGACACAATAAGGACAGGAGATTTATCCCTGAATTTTACTTCCTGAGCACTGCTGAAATGAGACTGTGTCTCATGGAAAACCCTCTCACTGTCAGTCAAAGCAGGATCACCTTGTGCATAAGGGTGGAACAGGATTATCCTGTCTGTAAGAGTAGAACAAGATCATCCCAGTAGCATATGCTGAGGTTTGGTTGCTTTCTGTTATTCCACCTCACAATTCCCGCAGCAGAAGGCTGAGGATGAAAAAGCACTGGTTTTACTCACCGATTGTTTTTGTGATGAATCAGGTGGTATATTTCATAGTGAGGAACAGCAATAAAATATTACCTCAGGCATTATATCTTTAAATGGATTTTGCTCATTTGCTCTGAAAATATTTAGCATAGGACAATGAAATTTTACTTCAGACAGTTTTGACATGTCAGCCGTTTCAATTACATTCATAACTGAATGTACCTTGAGTCGAATACAATTAAAACCAAAATACACGCAGTCCGATGTTAGTCTTCCTGATTCATTCTAATGCTCATGTTGTTCTGTGCTGCTGAAAATACTATGCCCTGAAAGATCCTTTTGTAGATGATCCAGAAAAAAACCTTGCCCCCCACAGCTGACAGGATGCTCGCAGCACACCTAACCAATGTATACCTTGTATCCAAGTGACCCTCACAAAATTATTAAGGTTCTATCTTCACATCATTAGTCCAGCTGCACACCCCAAATTGATTGGAGAAAGACGGAATGTATTTGTGCAGGCACACAATGGCCAGGTAGAGCATACTGACAGGCCCCTGCGGAAGGTTCTGGAAGGCAAACACTGAGCTGATTAAGTCCAGCGGAGTTTCTGTGAGGGGCACATTACCCTCTGCCCCTGGCAAAACACACACCTGCTCCACTCCTGGAAGGAAACTGGTGCATGGAGAGGCACTGCGTTCATTCAGAACTGCCATCACTGAACACCCAGGTCTGCTGGCAGGGCTGTGGGCGTTCTGAATCGAGGTAATTTGAGTATATTATACTGGAATTATGAGTGGGCGGTTTTACAGCAGAATGCTTAAAACAAATCAACTGAATGAGCATGGTTATCTTATTGTACTGATTAATGTCAGGGACTGGAAACAAAGCCAATGTAATCTCTACAGTGAGAAAACCTGGTTTTAGCTGCTCTGTGGAGAGGAGCCGTGCACGAACATTTAATAATTTATGAGATTATTTCACCTTTGTTATTTAGGGCCGGGGGGAATCTTGGGAAATAAAGAATGTGTGGGATACAGTTGTTCAGTCCTCAACCACTAAAGCGTTGATAAAGACTCTTTTTTTCCAGCAATGAGTCAAACAGTCATTCAATTAATTGCAATAAACATTTCAGTTAATCATTCAATTAGCACTTAATCAGGTCCATGAGAAGAATATTAGAGCAACATTTATGTCCGTTGACACTTATCATGTGTCAGACACGTGGCAATAAATTAAAACATTCATTAAGAACATTAAAATAGCTTCAGTTATTCTCTTAATTTAATTGGACATTTTAATACATTGTTGATTTATTCATTATTCCATCTGTGCCGAGTGAGAACCTGTTGTGCCTATGATTAATATGCATAAGCATTTCCAGGCAAGTAAATTCCTCAGATATCTTGTAAACATTATTTTCCTGTCTGAGTAATGTTTTACCAGGTCTAGCCCACAGTTATATTTGCACTGACTAATACCTACATTAGACAATAGATTAAACTGTGCCACCTGTCATAATTAGTCCCTGAGCTCAGAGTGACTAGAGAGACACCTGGAGGATAGTGGCTATAATGAATCTTGACTGCCCAGATGGCTACAAACTGGAGATTAACTCCAGGCCGTACTCATTTTGTTTAATTATTAAAAACGTTAATAACTGTCCCTTCATGCCTTGGAGTGTGTAGAGGCTAATTTTACCACTTCTTTAAGTGTGTGTAGGTGTGGATTTTATCAAATTTCCTCAAAGGGTTTTGAATTTGACCATATATTTTTTTTAATGTATTTTTGAGTGGAACTGCTGGGTTTTTTCTTTGAAGTGAACAGAAATGATTATTGACTTTGGGGCCTGACTTAAAGACTCAAACTACACAGCACTTCCCCGATGTCTATCCTGGTTGACTAGAGCCATTTGTCAGTATGGAGAAGAAAAAATATATAATGTAAAACTAATGCAAAATGTTTAGTGTTAAATCAGCTCTTACATATTGGGATCTTTTGCAAGATGAGATTTACAGTAACTGCCCTCCAAGTTTTCAAGTTACAAATGAAATAATGCTTGAAACTATATTCTATAAATGACTGTGAACTACAGACAAACAATTGTCATTTTCAAATATTCTATAGCTCTGTTTTGAATTCATAATCTGTATCTGCAACATCCATGACATCTACCCTTTAAAAAAAAATATCAGTCTTTCCATGCTCTCACATTACATTCTGCTCTGTATTCCAACTACAGAGTATCCACAGAAGGCCTGATAAAACATATAAAAACGAGAAATAAATAAAAAAGAAAACCAGGCAGCCCAGGTAATTCTCTGCTGTATAACCTAGAATTACCACCTTCAGATAACCCACACAACATGCACACATAACAGGCAAAAGGAGCAGATACATATGTAGGTTGAGATCTTGAATTCTACTTTCCAAGGAATATTAGGGCTATCAACAGCCACTTTTTAGGACATCCCTGTGAGCACTTTCATGAGGTATCTATGCAGTGAAGATGGAAATAACACCCAGCATGCTTTGTTACAAAGTTAATCTGCATAACTATCCTTTGTGTAGATATAACTTCAGCCATCAAGAGATGAAACTATGCAGTGGGTTGAGGTCGTGTGGCTCATTGTTATTAAATGGCTTTAGTGCCATCTCCTGGTAGCATCAGGCTATTCATAATCGTTCACTAGGCTTCATTCTAGCCTTAAGCTTTTTCACAATTAAGAACTTTCACTATAAAGTGAAATAAAGTATTTCTTTGCACTTGCACATGTGAGTATCACGTCAGAAATGTCTAATGTTGATTTTAAACTATTTTTAAATGATACAGAATAATTTTTGAATTACTGAAAAATATTTCTGGACTTTAACAGAATGTATCCTCCATAATAACATTACCACTGATGTTACTGAAATACGTCTCTCTCTGAGAGCTAATTGAATAACCCATGCAGTCACTGTAACTCATTTATAAAGTATTGGTAAAGCGAGGTAATGTATTGATGTACAATCCCTGCTTGCACATACAAATAGAAGAGTGAACAAGGAGACAAAATTCATTAGAAATAAAACAGTTACTGGTTTAAGTGTGCATACTCAGTTTAGATCACCCATTAGAGACCTGCTTCCCAGCCATGGCTGCACGGTGTACATGTCCTTTCTTATCCAGGGATGTAAATCTGAACTTGTCCACAACTGAAGTACTGTGTTACAGTGTATTTGTTAACAGTGGGCACAAACATTTGTTAATTGTTAATGCTTCAGCACTTTGAGATTTTTTTTTATTGTAAAATGAAAAGCACTATTTTAGTAAATTGCATTATTACTGATAAACGTGCACACTGTTTTTCTCTTGTGTCAGCATTGACTTACTGTAAATCAAGTTAAGAGCAGTGCTAATGAATTAGAGCCCCATGTCTCTGTGTGTATAGTGTAGTGGAACTTCAAAGTCAGCACTGGGCAGATTTGAGAGGTACACCAACAGTGCACAATTAGCAAGGCCCAAGGAAGACCTGGTTTTAGTAACTCAAGGTTATCGTCCCTTAATGCTTAGATTTGCCACGTTAATGTCAGTGTCTAAGTAAACTAAGAGAACACCATTACTTAGCCTCATCTCCTTTAGCATGTATTGTCTGTGTTCTGTATTCCCCATCTGACATAGCCTGGTTTGGTGGCAGAGCTGAGGCTCTGTTTCTCTCTGTTCTTCATTAAAGGGAACAGGATCTCTGTAAGCTCATCACATAAACTGGCCTCATGCTGGCCAAACTCCACTCTCATCTCAGATTCCCTGTGGAGGAGGTGTGTGATGCATTTGTTCAAACACCAGATACTTTCTGTCTCCCACTTATGAATGCTGGGAACAGAGAGTTTTATTCCCAGCATTCATACGTGGGAGACAGAGAGTATCTGGTGATTTAACAAATGCACCACAAACCTCCTCCACAGGGCATATCTGGAGTAGTAATGGACTATTATTGGGGAATAACACATAATGTTAACACTCGGCATCTCTGTAATGGAATCAGCAACTCCAGCACTGCTAATTTTTTAACAGATATTTGAGAACTTTGAGCCATAAAACTTAGTGAACATTTCAGTAATCCTCTGTTTAAAGCAAAGAAAATGTCCCATTTGAGGCTCAAGAATGTGCAGTTAGAAGTATACAATAACAGAGGAAAGTTGGCTTGGTTGAAAGATGGCTTTTTCCTAGGGAGAGGAATGTTAAACGGTGGTTTCCCTCTTTTCCAGTACTGTAGGAAAATTTCTTCTAAGAAAACACAGTGACACCTCACAGCACGCTAACACCTCACAACATGCTACCCGTTACAACACATTAACACCTAACAACACCTCATAACATGCTACATCTCACAACACGCTAACATTTAAAAAGGTAAAAAGTTAGCCAGTCAATGGAGATGTCTTCTGTAGGTGAAAAGGTGTGAAAGGGTGAAAGGGTATGGCTCTGCTGCACAGAAATTTCATTTTCAAAGCACTATAAAGGTGTACAAACAGTGGGGTGCAGTAGCTCCTGATGGTTCGTTCACACGTGGATGGCTGCAAGCTTTGTGTCTCTTATCTGGATTGACTTGAAACTTTCTCAGCATCGGAAACCTTTCACTCATGCAGATAGAAAAAGTATTATTCATAGAGTCCTCTACTTCCTGGCACTAAAGTTACTGGTTACCACAATGACCTGGTCCTGAAAAGGAAATGGTGGCATGAATATTTTATATGTTCAGTGAAATGATGCATGAGTTGTAATAAAGCAACCAGGACTAGCACAGTAATAATGAGACCGTATTTCCCCTCCTTCCCTGCAGCATTAAAGCAAGCCTAAACATACCATATAAAATGCACAGCAGGTTCACTGTACAGTAATATATTATGAAGTGCACAGTTTTTGCTTTTTAAAATAAAGAATAAAGAACATGGTGGGGGCACTGATGTCCTAGACTGGTACTAATGAGAACTCATCATAGCCCCCCCGCCTGGATGATAAGTAGGTCTGCAGGGGGGGATTATAGCATATTGCATGTTCCCGATTCACAGAGGAGAATAAGCACGCTATCATTTATTCACTCCCCAGGCAAAACCAGAAACACTGGCGTGAAAATGGACTTCAAGAGCGATCCAACACCCTCCTGAGTTAATGCATTATTATCAGTATCTGTCATTAGAAGTGCATGAAATGGAATTTGAAGACATCACATTTTTCCTTGTTAATGTGTCATAAATAATACTGCCATATGGCAGCACTGGAGGCATTTCATGGCTGGAAAAGGGTTTTTTTTCTTCACCTGGGTAGAAAATGAAATGAAAATGCAATTCCTGTTATTGATAAGACAACATTATTCAGTGTAACATTTTTCACACAATTTTCACCCCCGAGGCTACAGTCTAATGCTACTATTTGGGTCAGAGCTGTTTGAAACTGTAACAAAAGTAAACAATTTGCAAAATGCAACATTTTTCAAAGATGCACTCATATTATAAGAAGTGTTATTCATAAAAATATTTTTAAATTATTTTTCTGCTATTTTCATTCTGATTTGGAATCCCTTTGGACATCTGCTAGTGCAGCAGTGCCCAGGGAACCCCTGGCCAAAATGTGCCCACTGTACCCCAGAGCAGAGGGCTCAGGATCAGAGCAGGGACTAGCACTGCTCAGGCACACTTGGAAAGTCTTATCGAGATGGATTTCATCATTCCATCATTTTTCTGCTATAGATTAGGTAGTCAACTCAAGGAAGTAAGCAGATTCCAGCCCACAGCAGCACAGATGCAGATTCCTGTATTCAGCACAGTCACAGTGACCTCTTGTGGCAGGATTTTGTTAATTCTGAATACAGTGCTGAATAAAGGCATCTTGTAACTGATGGACCACAATGTCCAGTACAGAATGCAAATTTACAGAATATAATTGGAATATAATATATGGATCAATTCAGATTTGTGTTCTAAGTTTCCTTGTATTGGCAGTCCATGTTTCTCACCTGTACACAAAAATTGCTTTTGGGCTTTCACTTATATGGGGGACTGAAATTATCAATATATCAAACCAGCTTTGATATATTGATAATAATAAGCTTTGCTTATTTTTGGAAGCAAACATCACCTCATTTGTGCTAAAATACTTTAGCTATTGTCATTTCTTGGGCTGAGCACAGATAGCAGAGACTGCAAGTGAAGCCTCTCAGACCTGGAGCCTGCTAATACTAGTACTTATCTGCCAGCTTGCTTAGTGCTGTAGCAGGTGGCATGGCAGCAGTGATACTGCTGTTCTTATGTACTTTCCAGGTTCACATATTATGCCATTTGTCAGCCATCTAATGTAGTATCAATACATGGATGGCATTACAGCACTTATAACATCAGAAAATTAGTTGGAAGTTATATTATGTGTAGTGTTATTTTACTGAACGTCTATCAATGTTTTTTTCTGCTCATCTGTACTGTCTATGGCACATGGACTCAATATAATATTTTTGCATGTCAATCAATGAGTAATATCAGTGTGTAGTATAATTCTTCAGTCCCAAGCTGTCTTTATGTGAAACGCCCTGCTGTTTTAAGCAGAAAGAGTAATTTGGTTGAATTTACTGATGTGTTCTCACGTCTTGCTTTTAATATCTCCTGTGCAGGAACTGTGGTGTTGGCATGGCAACAGTAACTAAGGACGGAAGCTCCGTGCGTTCTTTGGCTGCTTGCATCAGGTGTGAGATGCTGAAGCATTCCTAATGGACTTGCCACTGCCAGTTTTCTCTGTACACCTGTAACACTCTTGACCACAAAGCCCTCAGCCTGGGACCTGCTGCCCTTGGCACCCAAAATAGACTTTGAGGTGCACTCACATTGTTTTCTGAGTCATAAATGAGTCAGACATGCCAGAGCAGTCAGCCTCCAACAGCTTCAGGCTGGACTCTGGAGCTGAAATCAGGCCAGCGAGAGACAGAACCATAAAGGCCATAGTGAGCTGTAGAGCAGAAACACCATTTTGTGCACTGGACATTCAGAAATTGTTATGCCCATGTGTGCACATAGCCTGATGTAATTTCTCAAAAGGAGGTTTATAACAACACTATAAAGCATTATGCATCTAAGGCCATTCTCTAAAGGTTCCAGTAAAACCAGTAATACAGAACTTGTGAGGGAATTATCCAACTTCTGCCTGCATTGCAACGGGAACAAACTAAATTAAAATACAAACTCCAAAAAAAGAAAGCCTTAACAACCAATATGTATACAGGAATTAAGATGATATTTTCAACCAAACACATGTGCGGTGCTGTGCTATGCTGTGCTCTGATGTGCTGTGACTCCTACCCCTCACCTTCTTCATCCTGATTGCTTCCATGCATCCACCTTCTGCATCCAATGGCCCCACTGTCCAGCCCCCTAATGGATTGGACTGAAGGTCAAGCCAAACTCTTATAGGACTGTCCCCCTTACATTTCAGTTGTGTTCTTTTCTGCAGATCAAATCCCTTACATTTAAGACCACTTGTGTACTAGGAGGAAACTGAGGGATTTGATACTGACAGAAGCAAGAGGTTAGTTGTGGTCAGCAGCAAATACATTTGGGCAATCAAATCCATCAAATACAACAGACATACAGAAACTAACAGATAATTGAGCACTTACCTTACATAATCTATTCATGGAAAAAATGAGTAAAATGCCCCAGCAAGGCCCCAGTAAACCAAATATTTAGCTAACAACACTGGTCAGCAGTGTAGGATATTAGCTAAAAAGTGGACTTATAAATCAGAGGTTGCAAGTTTAATTCTGGAGTTGGACACTTCTGTTGTACCCTTGAGCAAGGTGCTTAACCCAAATTTTCATTATATACCCAGCTTTATAAATGGACATTACGCAAAATGTGTAAGTCACTCTGGATAAGAGTACATGCTAGATGTCTATGCTGCAATACTTTCTGGCTTTTTTTTTTAAAACTTATTTCACTGCAAGGAAGCTCAAATTAAGAGAATCAGATTGCTGAAAATTTGTGTTTTTGCCAATAGATATTTTAACCAAAGTTAAATATGCAGATACAACTCTTGTTGTCTTGTGGTATGGCAGTGACACTTCACCTTGATCTCTGTCAGACTCTGAACTCCATGGCTGTCACATACTCATAGTGACATGGCTGCCATTTCCCCAGCATGAGGTAATGAGAACTTTAATTTTGGGGTTGAAAGGTCCCCTGCCAGCCCCATGCATGGAGTTAAGGAGCTCCTACAAAGGGCAAAGGTTAATTTGTTTGGTACGTATTGCCTAAACAGGGAGAGCGCAGGATGGGCCATAACAGTGTCACATGGAGGGTGGAGCAGGTCAACACATTCAAGTTGTTCGTCCATAAATCTTGTGAATCTGATATGTGCTTGCTTTCCACCTGTGAGGCCTATCTTGCAGAACACCTGTAAATAAAGTCTGTGATCAACCACAGATTTAGCATAAAACACCAGGGTAACTCCTGGCATCCTTTGCAGCAGTGGAATTGGAGAAAGATTAAATTGGCTGATGTTATAACTGAAATATATATTCCCCAAAAACAGGGAGATGTAAGGGCTTTCCCTCTCTTGACTTGTGTGTCTGATGGCCTAAAAGCAGATGTCCTTACACAAACTGGTCCTGGACTGCCTGCCATCTGCTGTCACACACTTTCTCATCATGTGAGTGGCAGAAGGCATGCGTTTTGCCCCGAACGAAACCCTAACCACAACATGAGGCAAGATCTATAGGCCAGAGCTGCTGGTTTCATCTGAGGGACTTATTCCCTATGTCATGACATAGCCATTCCTCTTCCACATTTAGAAAGCTTCTCTCATGGTTAATGAATGTGTCATCGTGGGCCTGTCTGTCAAAATAGGTCAGGGTTGTCCATTTCCCTTGGATCACATATGGCACAGGTAGGTCTGAACAGAAAACTAGCATCTTTCACTAGAGCTCAAATGTATTAAAATTTAATTTATAGCATAATACTGCATGCTGAATTTGTTGTGGAACTGCTACTGAAAATCTTCAGATTGATGCATTTTTGTTGAAACAGCCAAATGCTCCAACTTGAGCAGAGCTGAATTTGACACTGCAAAAAATGATTGAATCTGAGGGTCCTTCTGAAATGCATTTCAAGTTTTTTAATATTTCTACTGGAATCTATTGTTCACCGTCTGTTTGTGGTTTATTCTTCCATGCTTATATTCATACAGATAGTACCAGTTAAATGCCAGGATGGAAACATTATTTTATATCATAACATTTTATTATGTATCAGTGGTTATTATTACCTGAAGTCAAAGTTTAAATATAATTGGGTGGATTTTGACATTTCTATTAGTGTTGTTTCGGTCAGAGGTGATAAAAAGGTATACGTAGAGTTAATAAAGTATTTACATACTTTCATAACATGCATATAGATAAATGGTTTATTTTTGTCCTCAAGGAGGAAATTATTTTTATACAAGCATATATATAAGCATATATATTTGTGGTTTACCTAAAAATAATCATAGTAATATGCTTTTATATTTTAATCATATTTTAAAAGTAAACCAGTGAAAGATGCGTATGATTCTGAAGTCCTACGCAGAGTTGAAGTTCTAAATACATCCTTGCTGATTTAGGTGATTTTAGCACACTTGTTTGCCGTCACAGAGATAAGCAGAAGTTCAAAAGCAGGGCAACTCCTCAGGTCCTTCAGTATGCAAAGGTGCTGAAAGCTGAATTAGTGGTTGTGTTGGTTCTCATGCGCATGCTTGTCCCCATCAAGGCAAGGGGTGACATCAACACCAATAATGAAGGCGGCTCATCAATGACCAGAGGGCTATAAAAGGATCTTTGGGAGACTTACACTAATCTCAACTGATAGGCTGATCTACAAACTGGGTTTACTCTACCGTGCAGCCTACCTGCGTGCATTACAATTTGCAGGGACAAGACAGGCAAGTAGGCTAGTGGTAAGTAGCACCTACTAACAAATCTGTAAGGTTACTCAATATTACTTGATTCCAGTCACATCCAGCATGCATTAAAATTACAGTTATTAATACAATCATAACAGTTACATGAGTACAGCAATTTCTGTTAAACAAATTGTAACTGAAAATGGTACTGGCTATATAATTGAGCAGGCACTTATGTATTTAAGCTTTCAACATAAAGACATAGCACAACTGTAAACATGTACTAAACTATTTTTCATTGTTTGACAGGACATCAAAATGTTTACCATCAGAAGTTTGGACAATATTGTTCTAATAGTTCTCCTATGTATCTTATACTGTTCTTCACAATTTGAAGGAAAACCTGTAAGGTAGGTTATTTTCATCCTGCTCAGATGTGTAGCCTACACCGACATGTTTCTAGACTACTCGTAACACTCCCTGCACATTGTGTCCGAATCGCTACAATATTGTGCAGCACATGTGTTTGGATTGTAGGCTACTAGAAAAGATGCGGTGTGCGCAAGTGACAGACGAATCTTTTCTTTTTCATGTTTACTGAAATTAACCATTTCAGATGACTGAAATATTTCTGTTGTGTTCCACAGAAAAAGATCTGTAAGTGAAATGCAGTTGATGCACAATCTCGGTGAGCGCAAACACGTGCAAGAGAGACAGGACTGGCTTCAAATGAAACTTAAAGATCTCCACACAGCTTCACTCAGAAACGCTGAGAGAGGAGAACGAGTCCGAACTCGGCGGCTTCTTCCTGAAGATTTGCCAGGACTGGAGGAGTTGACCCCGAACGAAATTGAATATATATTGAACCTTCTGGAAAAGCTTCTAAACCCACGTTGAAAAGAAATGTTCTTTTTCTTTGAAGTTGTTCAGAGTCGGTGCATGTGCAAAAATGATCATCACGACGTATTCCTCATAATAAATGCACGTGTTTTTTATCCGCAGATGCATTTTCAAATAGGCCTGAGCTACATAACACAAAATGGTCTTCGCCATTATGTGATTAATCAGTAGGCCTGTCGATACATTTTTATTTTATTTATTTATTTATTTATTTATTTTGTAATTGTTACTACGGATATAACCATTTGGCCTGAACGATCTCATATTAGGCCTATACCTTTTTTTAAATCAAATATTAAGCAAATGCAATGTAGGCCTTCGTGTAGGACCAAACGGTTGAGGATAATCAACCTGTTATGACAGTCAGTGTGTTTACTTGTCAGATGACCTTACAAGGTGAAATTTTTTGTCTATGTGCCATATGACATATCGTTTATGCAGCATATCATTCATGCAAACCATTATTATTTGATTTTACTTCCATTATAGTTTAATGGGAACATGCTTAACTGTAGCATATGACGTGTAAATGTATTTCAATGAAATGCAACTGAAACCTTTGTGCACTTTAACTGTGACTGTCAGAAAATTCAGCCCTTTAGTTAGCTACATTGTTTTGTTGTCCTCGTTTGTTTTTAATATATAATTATTTTTTTACGATATTGTTAAGAACAGCCATGCCCTTTTTTAAATTCATAATAAACTACAGCTTTGTAGTTGTCACCATATTTCGTGTCCTTAAGATTTTTATTGCTAATAATTGCCTGACCATACCTAAGTTAAATATGCCAGGTTAAAATTTATTTGCAGTCCTTAAGATTTCCGCTGGACCTTGCAGAGTTGACAATAGGCAGTATGAAATAAACAATTAAACAGAACTAGCTAGCAGAAGCCGAATGTCACTTGTTACTGCCTTTGTCAGATGAATGCAACGATGAACATGTAGCATGCATGTACGAGATTAGAGGTTATATTAACAATTAATGTTAAAAGAAAGGTAAATATTAATATTTGCAACGCTATTACCCTGTTTGTAAAGTCTAAGTTAACAATTTGCCGGCGATATTACCTTTCACGCCAATCGAGGGTGGACTGCGTTTTCAAAGTGACGAGTTCCATCTGGCATGGCAAAATAGAAAAAGATATGGACTTAACGTCAGAAGTTACTACATGATCCTGGAGATTTGGCATTGGTCAGCATGTGCTAAGCTCTGTGTAACAGGTTTATATTAATAGTCTGTGAATTTCACTAAATCGTTAATTTTGTATTATTGACTTTAATTAACTTCATTTTCCACATCCCACACGGTCGTTTTTTATTTTATTTTTATTTATTTTTTTACTATAGGCAAATACAACAGCACAAATATGTCATGTACAATTCAGGTACAAGAAAAGGCCGGGGGATATAGGCAAAAAAAGGACCGAATTGTGAAGATGAACCGTTCAAACTCCTTTAAAAAATACTTTAAATTGTGGTTTCCCATGAGAGAATTTGTGTTCATGAAAGCACAAGTTTGCAGATAGGATTAGACTCATGAAGAATAAATCATCAGATTTATTGCCACCGTACTCGTAGATTCCAAACGTCGTTTCTTGGTCTACGTACAATATGTGCACATGTGCGTGCGTGTAGTCCTACGTGGGCACGCACTCGGCAGAACCAACTAGATCTATTTGAAACTTTCAAAGACGGAAGCCATTAATGTTTTGACAAAGGATTTGACGCACAAACAGCCAAAGAGCTGTGTACATTATCTCTGACGGTATGCGCACAGCCACCGTGCACACAACTGATTAATTATTTTTGTTTGTTTGGCCAGCCAATAAACGACCCTCAGACCTGATCCAGCCTGCATCTGCCTAAACGTAAGCGCAGTACACAACGTAACTTTAGCACCACAAGCCCTTAGTCTAGCTATACGTTGCAGCACACGTCCGCACCGATCATATCTGCACAAAACGAGAAAGGGAGTGGAGCTCGACCCTAAAAATGTAAGAAGTTAGTTAGACATTCATTCATTTATTTGCTAAAAGGTAATGTGGCTAGATAACCTAATCGAATCGACTAATGTTAGTTTATAATTAACAACTGGGTTAACGTTTTCCATTTATCAATGTGTGTTGTCATACTCATAGCTAGCAATAACGCATTGCTAACTAGCTTGCTAGCTTATTTACCTTGCATACGTTCATTCATGTATGTTTACTCTGTTCAAGCATTGAATGGTTACATACTGTTGTCTAACGTAATTACGTGTTAGCGCTAAGTTGGGTGCAGTCTCCTTCAATTCGATCGACTCCGTTAGTAGCTGACAGAACAGTTCGCTATCTAACGTATATGGCTAGCACTAACTTGGCTGTGTAGCGATAGGTTAACTAGCTATGGTGTTCAAGAGCTAAGGTTAAGTTAGCTAGTCTAGCTAGCTACTGTTACAAACGTTCTTGAAGTTGAGTTCGTTACCGAACCACTTGACTAAGTTAGCTACATTAACGTTACTTAACATTAGAGTTTCGTATTTCTGTAACTGTATTCGCAGCAGTGTTGGCTCACGTTGGCCTTGCACATAGCCATATCTGTCTTGTCGTGATGCTATTATTAGCTGCTGGTCCGCTAACTAGGTAGCTAGCCACGAGATAAACAATCGGTAGTCTTAGCTAGTTACCCAAGACGAGTTGGCTAAATAGATTTTCTTGGATTTACCCCATAAATGCGGGTACAGTGACTCAACGTTATGTCACATTTCTCACTCAGTTTTAAGCAGTGGAAATAGCATATCTATTCATGAATAAGTTAGTCTTTCTAAAGCTGACATTTACGTGTTTTTTATTTTTTAACTTTTTTTTTTTACCTAAACAACTCATTAATACATTAATAGTATCACGTGCTGATACAATATAACATAACTGAATCGGAATGAAGACCTACCCTTCGAAAATAAAACAAGCACACCATCATAGAAAAACCATCATCAATGAATTGTTTATTTCAGCCCTCACTTTTTCTTCATGTGTAATGTTAGGTAATGAGAGCTGAAGATCCTGCAGTGGCGATCTCATTGCACATGTAATGGCAGCATCTCTACATTCATATGACAGCAACTCCAGTGATACGGAAAACTGGGACCAAAATACCAGCAGCAGACCCCGCAAGCTCTGCAGACACTCAAGGTGAGTGGTACCCTCTCTGTTCTCCAAGCAAGGGCAAGTGTGTGTGTGACATTCTATCCTCACTCTTGCGTTTTCAAATTAATACTAAAACTTCAGAATTATGAAGTCTATTGAACCTAATCTACTGACATTTGACTATTAAGCAGCAGCCAATTGAGATGCTTCATTAAAAGACAGTGTAGGTACTTGAAAGAATCTATGTTTAATTTGGTTTTTTAATTATGTACCCAACACCCCAGGTTGAAAGATTTCTCAAGGTTTGAGGGCTGAGTATGATCTAGGTCAAACATCAGTAAGATGCAGCCCCTGTGTGGTTTGAATCTCCTTAAATTAAAAACAGAACTATGCTACACTCTGATCCAATGAGTAATTTGTGTTGGACATATTTTATGCAATATTTCACACACTCAGTTATTATTACTCTGTGTAATATGCTTTGCATCAGTACAGTCAAATTTATTTAATACACTACATTTCCAAAGGTCTGTGGACACACTCATATGCAATTGTTGAGCATCTCATTCGAAAACCATTGGTATTAATATGGAGTTGGACCCCCCCTTAGCTGCTGTACCAGCCTCTGAGATGGCTTTCCGATATGGGTGCGAGGATTCACTTCCATTCAGCTACAAAAGCATTAGTGAGGTTGGGTGTAAGGCCTGGCTTGCAGTCAGCATTCCAGTTCATCCCAAAGGTGTTTGATGGAGTCAAGGTCATGGCTCTGTGAAGGCCAGTCAAGATCTTACCCACCAAACCATTTCTTTATGGACCTTTCTTTGTGCACGGGGACATTGTCATGCTGAAACAGGAAGTGTTGCCACGAATTTGGAAGCACACAATTCTCTGGAATGTCATTGTATGCTGTAGCATTAAGATTTCCCTTCATTGGAACTAAGGGGCTTAGTCCAAAGAAAAAAACAGCCTAAGACCATTATTCCTCCAATTTTAGGAGTATGACATTCACTTGAAACTACCAGTGACACGTGCATTCCATGGCCACTTTATTAGGTACACCTGCTCCTTAGCGCCAATGGCCTGCTCCTCCAAACAGCAGATCATGTGGATCCAACTCAATATGTAAACCATCCAGACGCGGTGAAGAGCCTGTTCAACTAAACATGAGAATTGGCAAGTACAATCAAATTGCCTTAACGCAACACAACACATAAATCAGTATATTAACTAAACCATGGCCTCATTGTCATGTGTTAATGGCTTCTAATAGTTGACGAGTCATTTAGGAAGGCCCAACCATGGAACCATTGAGCAATTTAAAAAAAGATGCAGGTCGTCAGCTGGTACAATATCTGGTCTTTTGAGTACGTAGACTCCTGGAGCTCTGGCAGGTCCGCAGAAAGCATCACAACAATGTTGACTCCAGTCAGTTGATGTGCATGCCCGCAAATCTCCACTTGGGTCCAGGCCGGATGGGAGACAGGAAAGTGGGTAGAATTGTCCCTCTTTCCTACTACAGCTGCATTATTTGAGCTAAATTAATATATTAGCTAGTGCCATTGAACATTACTGGCCATAAATGTGAAAAATGTCAGTCACTTGTTAGATTTCCCTAACAAGCATGGAAAAACACAACGCAACTCCTCACGTTTTTCAATTCGACGTTTTGAAAACACAAGCCCAAAGTCAGTTGATGTGTTTTAAATTGGAATTTCCTGTTTGAATCTGTTTGAAAAAGGGTCTTTGTAATTGTGATGTTTACCACATAGTTTTCAGAAGTGGCTGATTTAAAAAGTGGTTAGTAGGATTTTGTATCCAGCTTCCACAGTGGCTGATGGAGGTGGAAAAAAGTTAATTTCAGCCCCTGGTATGCACATGTAAGCAAAATATATTTCTCCACATGCTGCAGCTGTGTTAGACTTACATGCTGTGTCTCTGTTGCATGACAAAACCCACAGACATTTACTTGGCTCTGCCCTTTCAAATACGTCTCCAGTTTGCTCGAGCTACCTAGGTAAAGTCTGTCCAAAGGGGAAGGTACTTCTGTTCTGTTCACTGAATTTGGAGCCCTTTGTGAAGTATAGTTTGGGAAACCACAAATATGTATAGATCGAGATTTTTATCTCAGGTTGTTGTGCTAAGATTAGTATTTATTTTATCATTTGAGTGGTAAAAAACAACTTTAGGTTTTATTGTACAGTGCCGTGAAGAAGTATATGCTGCCTTCCTGATTTCCCCTTATTGCACACTGAATGGTTTCAGGTCTTTATACAAAGTGTAATATTAGACAAAGGAATCCTGAGTAAATGCAAAACACATTTTAAAAAATTATTTAATTTATCAAACACCCATATCACCCTTGTGAAAAAGTAATTGCCCCATTAAGCTTTATAACTGGTTGCACCACCTTTAGCAGCAATACCTGCGATGAAATTCTTCCGATAATTTTATATCAGTCTTTCACATCGCTGTGGAGGAATTTTAGCCCTCTCTTCTTTGCTGGACTGCTTTAATTCAGACTGATTGGTAGGTTGTCGAGCATGAACTGCGCATTTCAGGTTCTGCCTCAGCATCTCCATTGGGTTAAAGTCAGGCCACTCCAAAACCATAATTTTGTTTCTTTTCAGCCGTTCAGATGTGGACATACTTTTGTGTTTGGGATCATTGTCTTGCTGTGTAACCCAATTCCGCATCAGCTCACGAACAGATGAGCGGGCATTCACCTTAAGAATTTTCTGGTAAAGAGCAGAATTCATGGTTCCTTCAATAATGGCAAGTTGTCCAGGTCCTGAGGCAGAAAAGTATCCTCACCCCATCACACTACCACCACCATCACGTTTTATTATAATGTCCTTACTGTGAAATGTTATATTTGCTTTACGCCAGACATAATGAGACCTGTGTCATCCAAAAAGTTCCACTTTTGACTTGGAGATCATCCACATACTTTTCTGCAGATGTGAGATGAGCATTAATGTTTCTCTTGGTTAACAGTGGTTTCCACCCAGCAACTGTTGCATGAATCCCTTAGTGTGGAGTCATGAACACTGACCATAGCTGAGGCTAGGGAGGCCTCCAGTTCTTTGGATGTTTTTCTGGGATGTCTGCGCTGCGCACTTGGAGAAATTTTGGCAGATCACTCCTGGGAAGATACACCACTGTTCCATTTGGAGGTAATTGCTCTCACTGTGGTACAGTGGAGTCCCAGGGCCTTAGAAATAGCTTTGTAACCCTTTCCAAATGGAAAACATTTTTTCTGGAATTGTCTTTGATCGTGGCGCAGTGTGCTTATAGAAACTTTGTGGTGACTGCTTCACTCTGGTGAAGTTTAATAGGAGTGAGGTTTGGATTCAACTGGCTGAAATTAAGCCTGGCTGTGGTCAATCAGCTGAATTTAATTATTAAGTACATTTGGTTAGTTGGTTGAGTGAGTAACTAAGGGGGCAATTACTTTTTCATATTGGTGTTTGATAACTTTTTCATTTGATAACTTTTTTCACTATTTCATTATTAAATTTGCCTGATATAACATTTTGTCTAAAGATACGAAACCATTCGATGTGACAAATATGCAATAATGGAGGATATGAGGAAGGAGGGGGGAAATATTTTTTCATGGCTCTGTATATCCAAATATTAAATAATCTGCTTGTTGGATGGTCTCTACTGCAGACACTCAGTCTTTTGAGCATCTGGAAAGGGAAGTTGCAGTTATTGAGACTGGATTTCTGTGGCTGTATTTTAATTTTACAGCTGTATTGTGTTTTATGCTGTGTGATTGCTTATGCTGCCACCTCAGATTTTTCTCTGTGGAAGAAAGAAATTCTTTCTCAGAAGGCACTGCTGTGCAGTTTATCACTGCACAGCAGTGCTAAGTAGGGATTTAACCAACAGTAGTGCCCATTAGGGATTTAAGTATGCACAGTGGTGCCAATTAGGGATTTAACTCTACACAGCAGTACCCATTAAAGGATTCAACTGCATGCTAGTGCCCATTAGCGAGTTAACTGCACAGCAAAAGGCCTACCCATTATGGATTTAACTCTGCTATCATCTGGTTATAAGATCAGCTCCATAACCACGTGAGTGCAGTTCTAGCTGTATGTGGAATGTGCCCGATGATTACGCATTATTCAGGACCCATTGCATATTTTTGGTTCTCATTAGATTTTGCTTGTTCAAATGGGCAGTATGGTTGCCATATTTGAATCCTATATATTTGGATTAGGGCTAATTACTCGAGTAATTAGAGATTATTATTAAAATTTGAGATTATTAGTATTGCCAGCAGATTAAGGGCCATATTTACTAAGCGTGCTGCTAATTACCGTCAGGACCGCAAAATGAAGCATCACTGCATGTTTTCAGTTTAGCGGGGTATTTAGTAAGACTGGTTATATAAATGGCCACAGCCGCAGTGAGCACTGCCGGTATATAAGATGTGTTTTGCGCAAAAACTCATGATGTCCCCATCTGTAAAAATGTAACCGCTGTTGCAGTTATGTCGCCTCTGAGTTGCTAACAAACAACGTGCTTTTTTACCATTATATGTTTACAGAATGCCATCTAAACAGAAAACGAGAGGGTTGCTACCCAGGGAGGTCATGGAGAGGAATTCAGATTTGGAGATTAAGGACAATAGATAGTGTTGAAAACCATCTGTAGTGTAGTGTAGTGTACATGTACATTTCCTTTTGGTGAGACTTCAGACATTTTAAATTGTGTTTAATATTTATTAAATAAATTAATTTTGCTCATTAACGTATTTGACTTTTTAAGTTTGTTTATTGTTTTGTGTTAAATGTGTTAAGCAAATTTTTTGCTTGCTGCATTGACAGCCTCATCTTCTGGATGCTTCAAGTGATCAATGGAAAAGAAATGGCCATCTGGTCATAGGCATTTATGTATCACACTAAGTTACAGATTTGCTTGTGCGTTAGTGTTTACACGCAATCTTTCTTTTTTCATGAATAAAGCCCCTTGCTTCATAATGTGATGTGGTTGGTTGCACGTTACCTTTGGAAATGTGTTTCCTTTATTAACATTAGTATGTGCAGGGAAAAAAATGTGTACACATATTATAGGGAGTTTAATAGTTGAGAAAAAAATAATAAAAATAGGAATTTGACCACCTATTTTTTTGCAACTAACACTAATTAAACAGTACTGTGGTAAACTGGTCAAAAATACAACCAATTGCTCACACTCTGGAGCCCTGAGTAATTAGAACTGCCAGTCAGTGCTTGCCTATATCGGACAATCGGCTTGAGCAACTTCATTCCAGCTCCCCCGACCCATGGTATACTTCAGACGTACTACCAACTAGTGTGACCTATTCATTATTTATTTTTATTTTTTTGCAGTGAATAATTGGACTTATCCTGTGAAAGTGATTTTTGTGTGTTTTCCTGGCCATGGTCATTGATAGTTGTTTTCTTTTAGCTATTTCTTATGCAAAATGACAAAAGGAGTGATGGTAAGGTAAGATGCCTTAATGGGATTCTCAACAGATGGTCTTTGAGTCCGACTCCTAACCCTTTTTCAGGCAGATTAACCTTATGACGCCCCACTAATTAAATCCTTTCCTGTCGTCTAGAAGGCCCTGTCATTTAGCCTGTACCTTCTGTTGTTCTGTCTGACAGCCCTATCATTCTTGTCCAAATTAGTCTGCAACTGGTGGGTACTGTAGTTCCTAGTTAAAATCCTTTCCAAACTTTTTTTGTCAGCCAGCCAGCAAGCTTCAGACTGTGTCCCGTAATTGCAAGAACACGCACCTCTAGTTTAACATGAAAATGACAAGATTTTAGATCAGGTTTCCTTAATTTTTGCCAGTGTAGTTTGACCCACCATTTATTGTAGCTGACACTCCCATTGAAAAAGTGCCAGAGACTGACATCCTTGCACCATCAAACTCATGAGTTGGTCCTTTATTGCACACTTGGTTGTGTTCCTTTGACTGCTTACCACTCATGGCTGCAATTAGAGTGCCTATAGTGATGCCTTGAGTATAAAGACTGAAATACAGGCTAAATTTTTGTTACATTTAGTCAATACTCATAGCCCTCATTATAACTAATGTTATTTAACTAGCTGTTATGAGAAATGTTGCTGGGCTCTGGAACTTTATTTCTTTATATCTTTCTGACAGCTTCTGAAAATCCCTTGAGCAATGCTTGTCTTGTTTTGTTAGTGTAAATAAATCGTATCTTATAAATTGAGTCATGCTCTTGAATTTAATGTGCAAACTATCCGATGTGCTTGGTGGCGCTCCCTCGTTTTCTTTTGATTCTCCTCCCAAGCGTGTGCCTCTTGAGAGTGGCCAGCAATTGAGGTGAATCCTACAGCGGACACAGGAGAGAAGCTGGTTGAGGTGTGATGGTGTCGGACGACGTCAGTAGGGCTGTACTCAGCGCGTCTGACTCAGTGCCCTAGGGTAAAGCACGTCCAGTCATTCAGCCCCACGGGTCTCGCTGTATGAATTGAATTCTCACTATATGAGACTTCTCTTCTTAAGTCTCCTCCCTTTTTGTTTTCTTGTCTGAATGAGCGATCGGGAGAGCGACAGCTACCGTGAACGCCAGTCGGGATGTTAACGAGAGGCCATGGAATATGCTGAAGTTTTAAAGTAATGCTCAAGGATGCTAACACAACTGACACGGCTTCATTGTTCAGAGGAGCCCAAGTCGCGTGCGCTATCGTTCCTCAGCTCATCTCGTGCTGCTTTGTCTCCAAATTATCGTCCGGGCCAGACGGGTACGTGCTATAGCCTTGTCTTTTGTCTGTTTTAACATCGTCTGAGCGTTTGCGCTCTCCGCCCGTTTGATTAATTTAGAGTTGGTTATAAGGACGCTTGGCTGTATTATCGCTAAAAATTAATGATCTTGAAAGTTTGAGATGTGCGGCATGCACAGGATTTATAGAAGATGTAATCATTTATTCCTTGAGGAGGATGTCTCGTGTTACCGGGGGCTGTCCCGGCAGCCACAGTGTAGGTTCCGTAGCACCGGAGATTCACCTCTCTACTCATCCCTCCTGTCTTATTGTTTTACATCACGAGTGTCACCACTGAAATATTGAACTAATCATTTTCTTTAAGCAACTGAGAAATTAGTTTCTTATACATGGTATTAACTATGCACGAGCTACGCTATTTCCAACACAATAGAATCAATGTCATAACATTTTTGTATTGCACTCGCTTTCGAGGGTTGCAGTATTTTCACCTGCCAAACCACGAATTTTCCGAAGTGCTACGATGTGTTATCCTGCATTTTTTTAGCTTTCAGCAAAGCTAATTAACAATTACACGACTGGGTTTTCCACGTTTTGTTTTTGACATTTATTTAGATCTCAGCTGCAAAATGGCTCTTAGCGATTAAGGAAGATAAATTCACAGGCTAGTAGGTTACAACAATTTAGATTCTATAATCTAACTATGTTGATCAGAACATAACCTCTAGTTGGCTAACTTGGCTAGCTGACTGATGTATCATAAGATGTAGTAGATGTAGATGCAGTAACGCAACTTTACAAAGCAATATCCAGCTGTAATCTGGACATTCCAAATTCCATGGCGTCACCATTTTTTTTTTTTTTTTTTTTTTTGTATTTTCTTTTTTATTTCATAACGATTCTGTATCAATTCTAGCCGGGCAAATGCCTTACTGAATTGCCACCCTGACAAAGGTGGTGAAAACCGGAGGCGTGGCAACCCTAAAAGGATATGTAGATTGGCATTCTGCTGATGAATGATTCATTCAGTCAGTAAGGAAGTCTCCTGGCATTCTTAGATTTTATGAATGGACCGTTGCATCGGCAAGAATGCTTTGCCTTTACGGGTTGTGTGATTGGTAATATAGACTTGGCTGTATTTAAAATCTGTACATCGTGCTTATGGGTCAGTGAAGTCTGACAACTATCAATTTTGTAGACTGTAGAAGACGGGACAACTGCTGCCCGCCTCTCGGCACTCTTTGTTCTCCCCTGATCGGTTCTCTGGAAAGCGACCGAGTCATTCTGAGTGAAACGGTCTGTGAGGAATGTCCCCGGCCGCGCACTCGCAGCACCACCTCAGTGTAAACCATCGGTCTGGTCTGCTAACTTCAAGATATAGTGCGCCAAACCACCGGATTACCCTATAACTCGGTCTTTCCTGTAGGAAAGTTAACGTTTATGCAGTATTTTAGAATCGAATTGAAACTGGAAAGAAATGTCATTGTTTCAAACACAAATTGGTGTTGTGATTAATATTTGAGTTGAATATGTTAAACATCTCCGATTTGTGGCTCCGGATGCGCTGCCGTTGATGCGGATTATGACGAACGTAGATGGCAGAGAGCCGCACAGTGAGCATTTAGGAGACATGATGTTCTGTCAACTCTCTGGATTTTACTCCTGAAAATTTGGCAGATATATTGGGTAACTGGTTTCGTTCGTGCATGCTTGCTCCGTTGAGTCACTGATTGGAAAGTTGTAAATGAGTCACAGAATGCGACTAAATTGCAACACAAGACTAACAATGAATACACTCTTGTGTGAAAACATTGATCACTTTTTAAAAATTGAGTGATGCCTGAAATCAGCATGATCTCATGTGCAGACAAGAGCATTACTGTATCATTAAAACAATAATACAAATCTTTTTAAATGATAAAGAAGTGAGTGTGCGGTTACCTCTGTTTAAAAGGTTGAAACCATGATGCTGGGATCTGTTTGGGTGGAACAGAAAGGTGGTGAGTCAGAAAATGCCTTCTCAGGAACCTATTCCATATATTTACAGTAATTACAAGACGCTTCTATAAGAGCCTTTACTGCAATGGCTCCAAGCCCTGTTCCTGGAGATCTACCAGCCTATAGGTTTTAATTTTAACCATAAATTGGCACACCTGATTCAACTAATTAGCAGCTCAAGGAGCTTCTCTAGCTGTTGAGTGAGGTATGCTCTGTTAGAGTTGGAGTAAAAACGTACAGAACGGTAGATCTCCAGGAACAGGATTGGGAACCACTGCTTTACAGGCTGTGGTGCGAACTAGTCATTTTGGGTGAGCTGGGTATGTCTTTTCTCATGAGATGTGGCTGCACTGCTCTTTTGCATGTTGCCTCCGAATGTAGAGGGATTTCAGCTCTTGGCTGATGCAGTAGTGAAATGATATTCGAGTCCTGGACAGAGACAGATTTGAGCCAAGCTACACACTAAAAAGAACAGGTGCTGAATACTCTACCCAATGAAGAAAGAGAAGAGTCTGTTTTAATTTTGATGTGCATTGTGGGATTAAGTTGCTTGCTCTGCTGTGTGGAAGCTCTGAAGCTGTTGCTAAGAGCCATTGGCACACGAGTGGGGTCACAATGGAGACTTTCTGGCACTGGACAGTAAAGGCTCATGCAATGGCTGAGTCTCCACTGTCAGACCCACACAATGTGCTACAAGATTCGTCTCAGCATTGGATGTTTTTATCACTTAAAAACTCTGCTTTACGTTGTCATTTCCAAGGTTTTCAGGAGATAATGGAACTGGTCGCTGAAAGAAATTGCAATGAAATAATAATGAAAGAATCATCAACGGAATGTTTAGACTCATTTCTGTATGTTTTATGTCGAACTTTCATGTTTTCATGGTGTTTTCTTTTGTCCTCGCATGACGCGGTGTTTGTGCTTGAAGTGTCACATGCTGTCCTCAAAGCTGGGTTTAGTTATTAGCCTGTATGAAGCCATCCTGCCCTCACTATTTGCTGTCTGTTCATTGGGCAGCCCCCTCAATTAAAATGCATGAATTATTTCCGATGTATGTGGAAAGTGGCCAATTTCTAGAGAAACACAAATGTATTACATACTGTTGAATACATGCATGGTGTTGGATACTGGTGTTTTAGGGTGAAAATGGGGAAACTTGTTCCTTATGTGTGTGTGTGTGCGTGCGTGCGTGTGTGCGTGCGCCTGTGTGTGTGTGTCTTCCCTCTCAGTTCTCAGAGTCGTGCCTCCCTCCCTGGCCTGGAGCCGGAGGTGAAGATGAACGTGCACGGAGGCACTGAACACTCTCGAGACTGCCGTCGCTCTGGCGACCGTTCCCGCGACTCCTCTCATGAGCGAACAGAGAGTCAGCTGACCCCCTGCATCAGGAACGTCACTTCGCCCACCCGTCATCACAATATCGGTGACTTGCCTCAACAATTTGCCCTAAGCTTAACCATAACTTTAACCCCTACTCATCAGCACAGTGTTTTTCACCCTAGCCCTCCAACTCTAGCCATAACCTTAACCCAGGGGTGCCCACCCTTTTTTGGCTTGTGATCTACTTGGCCAGCACAACATGATCTACCAACCAGTATATTGGCAATATTAGTTGATATAGGGTTGACCAGGGGAGTCCCCCTTGGAACTGACATTGGACCAGGTAGTCATTGACACGTGAATTCATTACAAACTACCCGTGAATTTCTCCAATCAGTTACTCAGACTGGCCACTGCAAGCCCATAGCCTCAGTAACTGAACTTTAATAGATAAACAGCAAACTGAACATAGCTTTTCACCATGTATGTGTATGAAAATCAGGAACTTGGGCTGTTCAGTCGGGTGTTTTTGACTTTGCTGTGTTGGATGATCCAGGTCTTGGGATAGATTCAACAAGACCTTAAGGCTTGAGGCCTTGACATGAGTTGCATTTTGGAATGAGTTTGAAGAACTATGCAAAACATTGAGTGTTTTAACTTAAATGTATTGCTAAGTATATTTTTCATCCTTTGAAGCATTGTGCCTGACTTGTAAGAGCTGTGTCCCCAGACCGTGAACGTGAGCCCAGCCCTAGGCCCCTGAGGGCCCCGCTCGGACCCGGGGCCAGCGAGGGGCGGGGCCCAGGGGAGATGGTGTTTGTCTACGAGAGCACCAAGGAGGGGGTGCGCAGCCTCCGTGCCCCCGAGAGGGTGACGCTCATCGTGGATAACACGCGTTTCGTGGTGGACCCCTCCATCTTCACTGCTCAACCCAACACCATGCTGGGCAGGTACGCCTCCGCTCAAGCAGACCTATCTGGATTTGGAAGCAGAGTTGCTAAGACACAGTCGCTAAGACAAGGTTGGCTTGTTGCAGAATGTTCGGGTCTGGAAGGGAGCACAATTTCACACGACCCAATGAGAAGGGGGAGTTCGAGGTGGCTGAAGGAATCAGCTCCACTGTGTTCAGGGCCATCTTGGTAAGCATGTTTCCAACATTTCATCTTTCACAATGAAACTCATTTCAGTAACTGACTTCTGTTAGTTGCAGTACATTTCTTTACAGGCATTTAGCAGATCCTCTTATCCAGAGAAACTTGCGGAGATTTTTTTTTTATCCATACAGCTGGATATATAGCGAAGCAATTAATGTTAAGTACCTTGCTAAGTGGTACAAGGGAATTGCCTCATCTGGGATCTAAAACCTCTACCTTGTGTATACAAGACAGGCTCTATCTATTACACAACGCGTAGACATGAAGTGATTAATTGAAGGCTCATTTTAAAGCTGGTATAGATTGTGGTTGCTTTGTGCATCAGTGTTCTGTGCGTGGAGCGAGAGCAGAGTTAGGAATCCATATTGATTCACTGGTCATGTGACTCATTTGTATGTGATGAGCAGTTTGAGGAGCTCAGTGGGACTTGCATATCTCACTCAGGGCTGATATTGTGGAGGCTACAGCGTGTGAAAATAGCGGGCATGGTACAGATTATCCAGGCGCTGTTATGTAACTCAGATTTAGCAGGATCAGCTGTTAATACAGCACCACACACACCAGCTAATTCCTGCCTGCATATCCCAGCATGCCACAGCCATCCCCTCAGGCTCATAACAGGAGAGCAGAAAGGTTCTGGCGGTTTGGCATCTGTCGACATGCATTAGCGCACTTCAACTCTCTGTGTGCATTAATGCCTTTCCTTTATGCCGAGGAGATATGGTGGCTTGATATCCTAGTGCTGCTCAGGATGTGCCATGCTTCTGATAGGCTGCCTGTGGATGAGATGAATATTTAAAATGGTGATGTAAGTGACTGTGGGAACGTGACATCACGGAATGTATGCGGATGCTGTGAGCTACAGGCAGGAGGACAGCACGTCAGGGTTCGCCTTGGCAACAGCACAGGAGCCATTTTAAAATGGAATCCCCTGAATAGAAAGTGCTCCCTTTCTTCTGTTGTTTCTCCATGCTTGAGTAATCGCCCATGTTTCCTTGGCACTAGATAGATCTGTGCGCTGGGGAGGGGCTGCGTCGGCTCGTGGGAGGACAGGCGAGAGAGGGTTTGTGCTTTCGTGGTGCTGTCGTTCAGCACGTAGGAGGAGGCTTGTGAGCAAGGTGCTATTGTTTGGCTCGTAGGGGGAGAGGGCAGCAATTCGGGAGCAGCCAGTCGCTAATGGCTGCTGCTTTGTCTCATGCGTGGCTCCACGCTGCAGGATTACTACAAATCTGGGATAATCCGCTGCCCCGACGGAATCTCCATCCCGGAGCTGAGGGAGGCATGTGACTATCTCTGCATCTCCTTCGACTACAGCACCATTAAGTGCAGAGACCTCAGTGAGTATGCGCTCCTATCGTCGATAGCCTAGCTTCTGCTACGGTGTGTGTTTTTTGTGGTGAAAGGATTGTTGTTTGTGTGTTCAGGTGGGTGACGTAGTGGGTCTTTTTAAAAGGCCCATGGGGGTATTGTAGATATGAGAGTGTAGGCTGCTGATCTAATGTAGTGTTAAAAGCATTGGCTGTAAGGCAGTAAGTGTGCCCTATGCCATTGGAAGCCCTCATATTCGAGATTCATTTTCAAATACTTTGTAAACGTAGTGAATAATTTAAAGCAGCAGTTGGTGAATGGCGGTGAAAAGACTTGGAGAGGAGCTGTAAGTGCTTTGTAGGAGTGTGTGTTTGTGCTTGCATGTGAGCGTGTGCGAGCGCGTTTCTGGTCTGCGTGGGTTGTGATGGAAGCGCTGTCCGCGTGCAGGTGCCCTGATGCACGAGCTCTCTAACGATGGGGCGCGGCGGCAGTTTGAGTTCTACCTGGAGGAGATGATCCTGCCGCTGATGGTGGCCAGCGCGCAGAGCGGGGAGAGGGAGTGCCACATCGTGGTGCTGACGGACGACGACGTGGTGGACTGGGACGAGGAGTACCCCCCCCAAATGGGAGAGGAGTACTCGCAGAGTAAGTCCTCACCTCTCACCGTCACGCTGGTACCCTCACCCTCTCACCCCTTCCACATGCACTAAATCAATGGTTAACATAGCAGTTTTAGTGACACAGGAACACTTCTGAAACGTTTGTACTTTAACTTTGTACTTAAACACACATTTTGCATAATTCAGAGGAATTTGATTTTGTTTCAAAATGTAGTATTGTTCTCCCTTTTTCAGTAATATACAGTACAAAGCTGTACCGTTTCTTCAAGTACATAGAGAATCGCGACGTTGCCAAGTCAGTTTTGAAGGAGAGAGGACTGAAGAAAATCCGACTGGGCATTGAAGGTAAGAGTTATTTACTGCAGTACTGAGCTCCATATGACTATTTACATGCTCAAATGCCTTCAAAATTGGCTTTAGTGTTTATATTGTTTTCCTCCAAAAAAACATGGCATTATAAATGGTGTCACTTGTCTTGTTCATCTGTCCATGTGCGGTATTTGCTTGTTTACTGTTTTAAAGGTGTGGCACATGAATATGTCCAGCTAATGAATAGTGATTTAATAATGAATTGTGCCAGAAGTGAAATAAGTGAAAAGAATATATGATAAATATTTTTAAATTCTTGCCAAAATCTTAACAGACTACAATATCATGGTTCCCTCTTATGACGTCTATATGGCCATGTCTTTAAAAGCCAATGCACTGAATTATTAGTTTTGTTTTTCGTATCTAGATTTATTTATTAAAAGTATCTTTTGGGTACAAAAGCCATTTCCATGGACATTATTGCACACAGAACAATGGAAGTACATTTTTGAAAAAAAAGTTTTTAATAAGTTGATAGTTGAGGGAAAGTATATCTGTCTAAATGTGAATTAAAGCTGGCAGCTGCAGTTGGTATAGCTTAGCCTGTACCTTAGCTGCTAACCTGCAGGATTGGGCTCACTGAACCCATGTCATTGAACTGCTTGCTAACACAATTGGTGGGTGTTTCAGAAACAGTAGGGTGTTTTTTTAGCAGTCAACAGTAGGGTGTTTTTTTTTAGCAGTCAGAAGTAAAATGACCCATTCTGAGCGGGTCTGGTGAGTGAAGCCTGTGGAGTGGGCAAGAAAATGATGATCTCATATTTGTTCCCCTCAATCTCAGTTTACAAAATTTTTTCTAAAGTGCCCTTTGGCTTGTCTGTAAGTGAACGGCCCGGTATCGCCCCCTGCAGGTTACCCCACGTACAAAGAGAAGGTGAAGAAGCGCCCGGGCGGCCGGCCGGAGGTGATCTATAACTACGTGCAGCGGCCCTTCATCCGCATGTCCTGGGAGAAGGAGGAGGGCAAGAGCCGGCACGTGGACTTCCAGTGCGTGAAGAGCAAGTCCATCACCAACCTGGCAGCTGCAGCTGCAGACATCCCTCAGGACCAGCTGGTGGAGCTACACCCAGGGCCCCAGGTGGATGAGCTCGACATCCTACCCATCCACCCACCACCTGGCCACAGTTACCATAGCAACGAGCCTGACCCTGACGCCCCCTCGCCGGCTGTCTGAGACCATGGCCTTAGCCCCGTTTCCCCAGGATTGCCCCCCCCCCCCCCCACAGCCATGGCACCCCAAGGACAAGGTCTGCTTCAGGACACTTAGCAGGAGCATAGTCCTTCTGGTTTTGTTTCTTGTTTGATTTTAGTTTTTTTACTTGAACAAAGGATTTATTTTTATTAGGCATTTGCAAGGCTGCTTGTTTTTGAAATGGAGTGTTATTCCTGGTTTGGCAACGGGGCATCAGCACTGTGCAGTGTTAGCACCGTGCCCACAGGAACAGAGCACATGGAGCCTGTGGAATTGTGGGACACTGCCCCAGATTAGAGGCTCTCTTGAAGGTCATGGTCACTCCCCCTTTACTCTGTAAGCCCCACCCAGTTTGGTGTGCAGCAGTGGGGCGATGACATCACCAGCCTGAAGCTGTTCTCTGTTCAGCCGGTCTCCGGCACGTCCTGCAGTCAGGATCCTTTTGCGCAAGGCTCAACAGTGTTGTTTTAATATTTAATAATAAATAAAAAAATGAAATCAGTGTTGCTGGTGGTTTTTGTGTGCACTTCAGTGTAACACTAATGCCATCAGAGTCTGAGAATTGTAGTAACCTCATGTTGAGGGGGCATGTACAACGTTCTGCATCACTTTTTAGCATCTAACTGATCTGATGTGCTAAAAGCCCTGTTCTACAGTCAGGCTCATTAATGCACAGCAGGTGCCGTTAATGGAACCGACTAGGGTGTCAGTTCGATTAATGGGACCAATTAAAAATGGCATTAACGAGGTTTTCCTTTGATCACAGCCTGGCTCCACCCTGAGTGTGGAGATCTGGCAGCGGAGTGCTTTCTGCTTGTGTGGTGTGGTTCAGCAATGCCCCCCTGGAGTGTGAGCTGTTCGCCTCCTCTTAGCAGCAGGGTCGGTAACCAGGGTAGCGCTCTTCCTCAGGGAACAGTAACGCGTGTCATCACAGGTGGAGGGCTGTAGAGATCGTACGCGCACTGAATGCAGCTCGACTTGTCTATAATGGCCCACAGTGCATGCTTGTTACACCAGGTCTGTCTTATTGGTAAGCTAGCTTACTGGGGTGCTAAATTCCAGATTCTTCAGTGCTTTTAGGTGAGGGATGATGCCACAATCGGAAACTGGACCGAAGCCGCAGCGACTTCTAATATTCTGATCTGTATCAGCAATGCTACTCTGCCTCCCCCTAGTCTGCCACAGGATGGCAACACAGTACAGAAATATCTCTGCTCTTTATAGCAACCAATCAAAACCCACAGAATGATAAATCTAACAATGTGAATTATTCAGAGAATAATTAGGAGTATTCAACGTGATTCATAAGTCCCATGAATAATGTCATCTCAAGGTACTGTATTCTGAATAAATTTCAGGCTAAATATTTCAATTGATTCCACATAGTGAGCCAAAGACAAGAGAAACAAAGACTTTTATTTTAAAAATATTTCACTGCTGCTACAATACACTTTTACCATATATTTAGAGAAAAGAATTCATACATGATAGATTAAACAGGTTTATGATACAATTTTCATAGGAAATATTCAACATGGAAACCTTTTTGTAGTGTAAAAACACCAAAACACTAAAACTGAAATGGCATTCAAAAACGAAACAAACCTAGGGATAATGCCAGTGTTTACAGATGGACATAGAAAAACCTGGAGAACTGAAACCTTTTTTTTTTTTTTTTTACTATGCATGGGTGATGTAACCAGAGGGGACTGTGCACGCGGACTGATCCCAGCATGCTCTGCGGGCTCCGTCTGGCCGTGCCATGCGCCAGGCTGACGCTGGTGATATGGCTCTGATGGCGGCCTCGCCACCCCACCCCCCCCCACCCCCCCGTGGTCCTGGGGGGCCCCCGGCGGGCCTCACAAGGGCCAGGGCAGGTCGCTGAAGTCTACGGGGCCGCCCAGCCCGGCGTCGGCCTCCAGCAGGCTCATGATGACGGCCATGGCCGCCTCGTCGTTGCTGGGGCTGCTGGAGCCAGGCTCGTCCATGATGTCGATGCCAATATGGGAGTTATCACCTACACAGCAAAGCAAAGAAACGGACATCAGGACACGGCGATATTCTGTGCTACACCAATGCCACTGTTGCCTGTTCTTTTCTTCGATCACTATTTTATTCCCTTCAAGAATTATTCTAATCAAGTCATCACCACCCACACTTGCCAGCAAGCCACTGACTATTTTACACCCTACAGGCTACCCAGTAACACAGGAGAGCCAGTGAATATTTTATCAGGCACATCACTGGGGGTCTGCATAACTAAAGTTAATCAGAATAAAGTTTCAGTTTGTTTTATGTAATTACAAATATGCCGTCAAATAATTCAACATTTTGCGCTTACTCATTATGGAGTTATTGGAGTAGGGGTATCCTATGGAGTCCGGTCCATGTACCATACCAGCTGAAGGAATGTCTGGAGTTCCACCATTTTGAATCTGTAACAAAGAAACAGGTAAGGCTTCCCATTGTAGCGCTAATACTAACAGCACTGCTACAAGTCCAGTTACATTAATGGCCACATTTCCAGAGTCTGAGTACAGTCTGGGGCCACAGCTGCCTAAGTAAAGAATGGAGAGGGGGGCTGGGGAGTTCTGATGCACTGAAGGCAGAGGGTCGGGGGAACTCGCCTTCTTGCCTCCCGGGGAGCAGGTATCTGGAGGGGGCGTACTGGTGATGTTCAGGGGGCTGGAGCCACAGCTGGAGGGAGATGAGCCTCGAATTCTGACAGATACACAAAGACCATTCTTTAAACCAAATGAGCAGAGCACTGGAAACTTTCAAAACAAGATTTTTTTATTTTATAGCAGTGCAGCAGCAGATACGAGCATGAGCCAATTTAAAACTACATTCACCAGTTTCTAGGTCAAGGGGCATACGTTCTTGCCATACAACAAAGGCTCATCTCATAGGTGTTTGGATGTAAAAGAGCAATCACAAGCATGTGGCTATAACAGAGGAGTCATAGGCGTTTAATTATAACAGGAGTGACAAGTGTGTGGTGTGGTTATAACAGCAGCACATGGTTATAACAGAAGAGTTTTAGGTGGGGCATATGGTTCCAAGTTATAACTTTTTTTGTTTGATAACAGATGTCGGTGTGTGGTTCGGGCTCATAGGTATGTAATTACAATGGAGGAGTCGTATGCGTGTGGTTATAGTAGAGGCATAGGCATGTGGTCATAACAGGAAGTACAGTCTGCTTTCTCACCGCTGGATCTCCATCACTTCCTCTGCAATCATGCGGCCAATCTTCCCCGCCCCCGCTCGTGTCCCCCCTGGGATACCCGGCACAGTCTGGAGGGCCCGCTTCCCTGGGCCTGCAAACATGCATGCTAATCACACAGTGTCACATAGCATCACAGGCTAATCACAGTGTCACATACAACCAAGCGCACTAATACTGTACCATCACACATCATACACTAATCACATGCTAATGACACTTTGGTCCTTCTGATGAGTAGATACAAGCATACAAGTCCGCCAATACTGTTGTTACAACCTAATCTAATCATTTAGAAGAATATAATAACTTTCCACTTCCATTTAACACATTAATATAACATTACTAAATGTCACATTCATCTTCCTGATAAATTTGCTGAATCCCTAAGCAGGTTTTTGATTGGCGGTTAGAAACCAGCATGGGAGGACTCTACCATCTCCGGCTGTCAGTACGCTGTCCATGCTCTGGGGGGAGGCAGCAAGCTGGGGGTAGCTGGGGTCGGTGCCATCAAGCAAACTTCCCCTGCAAGAGCGAAAACACCTTAGCAAATCCTCAAATCCCAACCTCTAAAACACTCAGCATGCCCAACACACCCAAAACAATTCAAATGGAGATCACAGAGTAGAGTGGCATCGTAAGGAGTTCTGTGGGTGGAGGCGGGACTTACGAGACGACGGTGTTGGTGGAGACGATGTACTCGACCTCTTTGGTCCAGGGGTTCATGAAGCTGAACCAGCGGCTGCGCAGCGTGATGAAGGAGCCGTCTTTTACCTTGAACTTGTACAGGTTTGTGTTGATCTTCTCCCTCATCTGCAGCACTGCAAACGGGAGAGGGACAGAGACTGAGCTCCACTTCAGCGCCTCAAAGCTCACAGTTCCCCTCCTTTCACATAGACTGGAGTCTCTGGTGCCACTGAAAACTACTGCAGCGGTAGCCAACCCCGTTCCGGGAGATCTACCGTCCTGTAGGTTCTCACTCCAACCCTAAGAAAGCCACACCACATTCAACAGCTAGAGATCTTGTTTAGCTGCTAATTAGGAGAATCAGGTGTGCCAAATTAGGATGAAAACCAACAGGATGGTACAGATTGGTTAGCACTGCTCTAATGGCAGTTATGGAGCCATTATTACAATCAGATTCCTATAACATAAAAACAGGTATAAAGTGTAATATATTTAATGCACCACAAGTTGCTTTAAGTAGCAATAAAATGCTGAGAGATAAATGCTGTAATTGAGCCAAGCTGGCTGGTACAGGGGGGTTTTCTGGTGCTTAAGTGTTGGAGAAAGAGCGAATGGGCGCCCCCACGCGCTCCACTGCCCACACAGTGGAGCCCTTTCCTCAGCATCAGGTCAGCTCTCTATGGATGCCCTACTGTGGCGCACAGGTAAAAGAACAGCTACCTTGTTTATGGCATTCCGCCAGGTGCCCAATGTCGTCCTGGTGGAAATATTCATAGAAAGACGTGCCCAAGAGCTCCTGGGGTAAATAGGCAAGAATCGCTGTGGCCCTGGGACAGAGACAAGACCACACAACCTGCGTCAGTGTACGTATTAAGATTCCACATTCAATAAACACGCGCAGTCAAATTCCCAAAAAAGACATCAAGCACATGTCACAATGTTCACAATGTCAGCTCTACGAAAAGGCAAACGGAAAACCACTCTATTACCATCGCGTCTAAATGTAGGACACTGGACCCTAAGTGTGTGCTGTCAATCACACAGGCAGCATAGTGAGGGCTGCTGGGAGGGGGAAGGAACAAAGCTGGGGGGTCCCTCTGCAGCCTGTCTGCCCCCTGCTTCCCCCCCAGCCCCAAGCTGGAATGTTACACCCTGAGGCTAAATTTGGAAAATGACCGCTCTAGAGCCTGCTCTGGGGGCCGAGCTGCCCACACAGTTCTCAGTAGGGGGGTCACGACTTCGCTCGTCTTGATTTCTTAGATTTGACACCATGATTAAAAAGGCTGTGATGGCCCTCCTGTGACACACCAGAACTGAATACAAACCTTGCATGTTAAATGTGCTACTCCTTTGACCCAACAGAGATGCATTGTATATATAACCCACAGTCTCCAGTTCCTCTCATTCCTGTATACAGTTTTCTTCTAATAAGCACAGCTAGCGCTATGTCTGCAGGTAATGTCGCATTCTCCATTGTATTTTCCTGTGAAATACATGCTGAGAGGACACTGAAAGCGTGCTTGGATTTGGATTTGAATCTGAATTCTGAGCGGTCTCACCTCTGGTCCACGAAGACGAACTTGCCGTCGATGGCGTGCCGCGAGACGTACTCGGTGGGCTTGACGCGGATGTCTCCGTGGCTGGACTGGGGGACGATGTGGGGGTGCAGCCGGCCGATGGCCACCAGGCAGCTGAGGTTGCAGCCCTCGTTGTCGGGCTCGTTGTCCTCCTCCAGGCCCATCTTGGTGGGCGGCCAGCTCTTCAGGTAGCCCGTGCTGTGGATGGTGCAGAAGCTCTTCCGGTCGGCTGCGGGTGAGAGAAGCGCACACGTTCCCCCCCCCCACGGTCAGCCTGCGGTCAACTTTGCACTTTGACTGGAAAGTGACCGCAGTCAGCCAGTTAAAGAAATATAATCTCCTCTTCCCCGTGTGAAACAGCTTAACTCCCTGTGCTCCCAGGTTAATAACAGATCCAGACTGTAACCTCAACAACATTACACCAAAGCAGCATCTAGGCAGAGGTTTTACATGCCATGATCTAAATGATATACATAGCTGATTTATTACCACCTATCTGTGCATTTAACATGCTAGTACATACATGACTGAAATATTGCAAACCCTTAAAAAGGTCTTGTGCCATAAAAGCAGATTTATGTCTCGTCACAGTAATGGGAAAAGTACTAGAACTCCTAGGCCAGGCAAGGCAGAGACATGAGGAGGGGCTGTCTTTTTTATGGAGCAGGAGCTACCTTTCTTTTTGGAGCAGGTGGAGGGGAACTCCTTGTCCTCCATTTTTACTGAGGGTCTGTTGCACTTCATCCTGCAGAAGAAGGAGCGGCGTGCACCAGAACAGAGCCGGGATGGGCCTGGCGCAATGTCCGTCTTCACCGGGAGACCAGCTGCAGACAAACAAACACAGACCTTACTATGACTAAAGCAGGAGACACACACACCTTACTATGACTAAAGCAGGAGACACACACTTTACTATGACTAAATCTGGAGACACACACACTTTACTATGACTAAAGCAGGAGACACACAGACCTTACTATGACTAAATCTGGAGACACACACACTTTACTATGACTAAAGCTGGAGACACACACAGAGGCATTAATGTGACTACACCACTACCACTATTACTGTTAGTGTAACTTTATTTCTGCGGCACCATGACCGTTATTACAGTATCTCTACACTGTTTACATTTCTCACACAGGGCTAGTAGGTGTTACTCTAACAGAAGTACATCATGGCATCTGCTGCACTAATCTGCACTTCTCTCTTCATAACGCAAACACTTCACCTGGTAATTCCAGGGTTCAGCAGTTTTTTTTAATGACAGTCACAAAAACAGGCATGTAATTTTAGAGATCAGAGAAAACAAAGTATAGCACTCAGCTCTATCTGTTCCTCCCACTCACCCCTCATTCTGAGTGTGTGTGTATGTGTGTGTGTGTGTGTGAGTATATGAGAGAGAGGCACGCTCCCAGGAGCCTGATTAACTGTTCCCTCCACTGGGCACAGTCCGTTCCAGCTCCCCCAAGGGATTGAGTGTAACCTGAGATATTCTGGGATACTTTACTCTTGGCATCGATGAGCCGTTCCCTAGGCGCTGTGTCCGATGAGGACAGCTGTTCCTTCACTTTGGCGATGTCCTTCGGATGCAGATAGTCAAACAGACTCTGGCCAATCAGGTCGTTCTGTGAAGAGACATTGGCACTTTCAGGACATATGGCTAGCCATCTGTCATTAGTATTTACGTCAATAGATTTAAATTGTTTGCAGTTTCAATTGCAAAATGTAACAGAAGCCAACCTGTCCAAGCAGGGAACTTGGGTAAGTGTGAAAAAACCTTAACACTGAACCCCCATAGCCAACTTAAACCCAGAGTAAACTTAAATGCAAAGCCAACTTGAAAGCATAGTTAATTTAAACTACTCGACCAACTTAAACCCATATTCAACTTAAAAGATATAGCCAACTTAAACCCATTGGTAACTTAAATCCAAAGCAAACTGAGCTGCAAACCAAATTTGATCAAAGGAAATTTACTGTACAATACAATAACATACAGTCAGACATTTGTTTCATAAGACTTACTTGGCTGTAGTTTAGGATTTTGTAAACAGACTCTGACACAAAGAGGATCTTTCCACGATCGCAGCCCACGACAAAGAGGAAGCCGTCAGCAGCCTATGGGCGAGAGGACAGGGTCAGAGGGGTCAGGGGTCGAGCCTGCTTGGTGCCGTGCACAGGTGACATAATGGCAGCAGAGGTGACGTACCCTTAATATTAAGTGCTTTAGTTCATCATCTGAAAGGAACGCTGGTTTGTAGTTTGCCTCAGTGTAAGGATTAGCAGCACCTGGGTAAAAAAAGAATGAGAAAGACTTGCAAACTTTTTTTCAAAATGGTCATTGATCTTTGCACCAAGTAATCTTGACTTTTGGAGCAGGAGGAGCAATACCCCTAACCTGAAATAAAATCGAACGGGTCTCTACAGTTTAAATAAGTAGAAAAAACAAATGACTGGCACTCAAAGCAAAATGGCATGCATGAGGCAGGCTACTACCATCAGCAGCAGAACCTGCACCTTGCAACAGCTCCGATATTCACTTAATGCTTTTACATGAGCTCAAAAGAGCAGCAGCTTTTGGCTGTGGTGGATATTAGCCTTGCGCAATCTCTGATGAGCTTGGTGCTCTGCTCTCAGTGAGGGCCTCTCCCTCACCTCGTAAAGTCTTCATGTGTTGCACAGCCATGCGCAGCACCGTCAGCTTGTCCAGCTTGCGGGACATGGCATTGCAAGTGGGTACTAACGACGCAAGTTCGTCAATGAAGCTGTTCATCTTGTCACGCCGCCTCTTCTCGATCTGACTGTGAGCCTCCCTGTGAGCGGAAAAAACGAGCGCTTAGCATGACAGGGCCCTTCCATCTACAGGCTGCATGTACGTGTCATCATAGCACAACCACAGCCTTGTTTTTTTTATTCCAAGCAATGGCCTGGAATACTACAGTAAGATTCCCCTTGAGGGAGGGGTTCCATTCTTAACAGGCGCCAGGGCCCACAGAAACACAACTTAGGTCCCACATCCGAAAATTTACTGAGAATGGAAGCAGGAGGGACTGAGATGGGATCAGGATACCTGGCGTTCTTTATCCGGCCCTGCTCAGCGCAGTCCCTGGAGACACAGAAAGTGGGATAAGCACAGATTTTCTAGGATGATCCGAATTATTGACATACTGGACAGGGCAGGGCCTTCTGATCGCTCCATTCACAAACAGGAACATAAGCCGGTTGACAGACTCTGTCATACATGAATGGGTCAATGGGAGTGTGGAGCACTACAGCTCACAGAGGTTCACTTAGAATTACAGTCTAATGCACAAGAGGGTTTTCAATTCTCCACTCATTTCCTCCTAGTTTGACATGTGAAATCTGTGTGTTCTTTGTTCACGTCAGGACAGCAGCAGACAAGCATGCACTCTCCTCTGGAACATGTGACCTCAGCCACTGCTTCCTTCCAGTCCACGGACCCACAGCCGAGCGCGAACAGACGCGACTCAGAGGAGGACACACTACGTGCAGCTTGTGTGTGAATGTAACTGGACACAGTAATGCAGCGCACAAATGAAACCAGACATACCGTCCCAGCTGCTTATCTTTGTCGGTGTCCATGCTATCACTGTGAAAAGAGAGACGGGATTAATCCACTGAAACAGAAGTACAGCACCTCAAGATTGATTTTCAGGTTACTGGACAAGGTAGTAATTTATGTTTCTGGCAATAAAGACATACAACTCAGATGGGCAAAAAAGCTCTCAAAAGCCGAGTTATGAATGCTATGATAACGGAAAGGAAATACTAAAAATTGTAGATGTAGTACGTACGTCATTCATAGTACATTATACAGCACAATACAGTCTCTAACAGCCTCTAAGCTCCTGCTCGCTTGTCTACTCATTTGCTCAATATTTAACCCAAAAAAGGAGGTCTTCACCTTTACAGTGAAATTCAAGGGCGTAACTTTTGATTCAACATTGGAAGGGTTTAGATGAGCATCCCTGTGGAGGGGGCAGGCTAACTAATCGATAATAGCAATGTAGCGAAGTTGTGTATAGGCTAGCAGGGCAGGTATCCATTAGTCTCTAATACAAAGTCTCTTGAAAATAAGATTCTAGCACCCTTAAAATGACAGGTGGGCTTGGGCAGAGCCTGAGGACGTTACGCTGGCTTTTGAGAATAATAGTTATTAAAAACAGGCTTTATGCCTCCACACGAGGAGATGCTCTTTGTTGAAAGAAGTCAAATAGCTGCCTGGCATCACTAGGGTAAATGTAATCTACTGAATAGTTTGGGAATAGATGCAACCCTTTACAAACTCATTTATTTTCATTTTAGAAATTTGGAGTGGAGGTAGAAATTGTGTTGGTACTTACTCAAAAGAAAATCCATCAATTCTGAAAAGGCAAGGAAATATATTTGTTATAGTCTCATCAGATGCAAATGAATGTTTTTATTTCAATAGCATGCCATCTGATCAGTTTTATTCTCTTCAAACCAACAGACTGAAGTTGTGGTTCAGATTTATTAATGCAACCACTGCAGTGTTGAAAATAATTTTGCCCATTTGAAATATGATCCCCCAAACACAATAAAAAATTAGGCTCACACACACAAAGTCCACCCAAAGCAGAGTTTGTGGGGACACTGAAATGAAGGGACCATGAACAGAGTGCGGTTTCACCTTTTCTCTGCACTGAAAGGATGTGCTACAGTAACATAAATGTGTATAAATAAGGCACGCGTTTGAATACATTTGAAAAAGAAGCCATTTTTAGATTTGAATAATAACCGACAATACACAATCCTATCTTCTGAATGCGGTTGCCCAATGAGGCTCTGTGAGTGGATGGGGAAGTGCTGCAAGCGGGCAGGCAGTGACAGGAGTGGGTGGAGCGGTGCTGTGAGTGGGCGGGGTTTGCTTACTGGTAGTCTGTGGAGCTGCCTTTCCTCTTGCGGGTGTAGTCAATACCAGGGGGGTTGATGGAGCTGCTGATCAGGTCAGTGGAACCGGGGGACATGAACTCGTTCATTGTTGAAGAAATGTCCATTCTTTGGTCTGCCATTAGATCATCTGTGATCAAAGACATTGGTAAAGCACACACAGAGGGTGAACATCCTCTTGCGGGTCATACTTCAAATCAGCATAGGGGCCTAACAGAGCATGTGCAATACTTCAGCACTATTTTTATATATTTCTGTTAGTGCATGAATCACTTTGACTGGTGTTAATTGGTTCACTCAGCTCTGCTGATCTGTACAAATAATAACACCTGTAACAAGCATTGCCAGATTTATCTGAATGTTACAATTAAAAGGAGTGACTGTATACTCAGTTTAACTCCATGCTACAGACACCACTTGTTATAATGTGAACTAGCTGTATTGTCCAACACAATAAGGCAAACTGACCAATGTTCTTTTAAGTTTAGCTTATGGAAAATGTTTTCAGCTTTCACTCCATTGTTTAGAGCAGACACTGCTGAGTCTTCGATATTTGCGTATTAGAAGGGCATTAGCACACATGGTGGTCAGTGAACTGGACTTCCACTGCAGCAGAGCTGCAAGATGTGGGCCTCAGATGTAATTTTCTTGACCAGAACTCATGTTCTGCCAGAAAAATGTGTGGAAGCTCAAAATAATTGAGTTCATATCCAACTCTATGCTATAATTTAGGGATGTGAATTTTTTTTCAGTCCACCCAAAAATGATAACATGCACTATGCCTTTGCCTACATTTTGATGGACCACTCTCCTGCAGTGATTCAGTAATAATTTGTTCAAAACATATTACTTAATTTTGCAATTTGACCAAATTTAATGATAAAACATAGTTTTAACATTTAACTGGTAATAATTGACTCTGTTAATTGATGGGCACATCAAAGCCTACAGCAGATCTCTTATACCAATGGAAATTATGTGAAAGTAAATGAGTTCTGCCAAGCTGTAATAACAGGCAATGTGGAAAATAATGTCAGCTGCAAGTTTCCATAATTTCGGGAAGCGCCTGTGAAAATGTAAAATATATGATGTAATCTATTACAGTGGTGAATTAAAATGGGCAGTATAGTTAGCATAAGCTTGCATGTAACAGTGGTAAAAGCAGTACCTGCAAACAAAACCCACTTCAAACAGACCACATGGCTTTGAAGTGGCAGGCAGTAATGCTTACCACAAATGTTCATACAGCCCGTCGTTCTCAAAGCATGTCACTCCATGTGTGCCTGGTTTGTCTGGTCTGAAAGGAGAGGAAGGTGGGGGGTTACACGTTTACCGGGCCTGCCCCATACAGACTGTGCCTGAGACCCTGTTTTTGACTGAGGGTCACAGACATCTCTACATTCTGCCCAAAAACTGCCTTCAAGACTGAAAGTCCACCTGACTATGAAGACATCTTTACATTTCGCTATAACAAACTGATCATAGGGGATGAAATCCTGATAGACGCTATTGCCACCTCCGACCCAATCAGCTATGGCATGCACTATAACACATACACCGTTCCTACAATTGTACATTGTTAGCAGGAGACATTCATTTACTGGAAATGCAGAGGCAGACGGTGCGACAATTAGCCTAAATTAATTAACATCAGTATTGTTTGGGTATGATTAAAGCTGTAGCATATCTATACAGAGAAATTTGTATGGACAGCAGCAGAAAATAGGGTGCAGCAAATCTTCATTTAATCATTTTTTGCAAAAGGATTCACATAAAACTCTACTCTACTCTACTAAACGCTTTCAGCTTCATTTCAAAGCCAAATTCATGAATCCTTAAATTTTCTCCTTCAGAGATTTTTTAACTTCTACATTGAACTATTATTTAATACCCTGCGAAAATTTCCTGGTGTTTTTATCTAAGAGTCAGAACATTCTCATTCATTCAGCAAATACAAACACACCTTAATAACCAACAATGCATCCCACCACAGCATCCCAGCATCTGCAATTACATTCTGAGTTTTTTAATCCACACCAGTGTTATCACAGCCATCTGAACCCAGTCTGCTTCTGTGCCTCAAACCCACAACCTCCGAAACCCTCAGAACAAGGTTACTTAGGCCCTCTTTGCACTACAGCTAAATACGGTTTTCGATCCTCATTTTAGTGCTTAATACGGTTCACACTTACGCTTAAGGACGAGAGCGAATCCTGCTCAAGAGGGAGTGACTACCAAAGCCAGCGCTTGTTCCTACACAAATGAGCTTGGCTGTGCGAGTATGGACAAGAACGGGAGTTGACAACAGGTAGCAGATGCGCAACTGGTGATTAACTACGCTACATTCCCCGACTTCCTTTCACTTCTGAAACCCGAAGGACTCCGAGCATAGAGCACACTGTTGAGTACTGTTAAAAAAGCAACGTTCAGTACTGTTAAAGGAAGCTTCATTTGACATTTCTGCATTCACTGCCGGATCAGACGTGGAAAAATACATTTTCTGCTTCTCTCGGCAGATACTAACAAAAATCTAAAAGACAACATCCATGTTCGTTGACTTAGGACATCACGTTTACACCCTTGTGATATTGGAAATGTGAGATTTAGGCTACGTTCCGAGAAAATGTTGCGCTTTTACAAACTTACTGACAGTGCTGTGAATACTGGAGCGAGTACTGTTATTACTTCATAAATGTAAACATTGTAAACATTTGGTTGTCGAGACCCAAAATGTAAGTGTGAACGGGGCCTTGGACTGCAGTCTGACAGCCTGAGCCAGGACATGGAAGCCACAGGAGAAACACCTTCATGTTTGCATCCTGTGTCCACACCCTTACTCATATTGTTTCTCAGAATCAACTTTTCCTTTCCGTTAAACACACACAGTACTTCTATCAGTTTGCCTAACTGACAGTCCCACTCTGGTTGCCAGGATACCTAGCAGATCTTCTTCAAAACATGCCATTTGCAGCACTTCCAGATTGCATTGCTCTCATTCCAGCCGCTTTGAGCAGGGGGCCTCATCTCTGTTCCCTCCCTTACAGGGGGCCCCTCATGGCCAGCACCAACACACTGCTCACCCTACGCCCCTGTGGAAACCAGTGTGTAGGTCTTTTTGGAGGTCATTGTGTGTGTAAGTCACGCTGTTTTTTTTGTTTTTTTTTGGGGGGGGGGGTCAAATGCATTGATTTTCCACACCTTTACTGTAACTGAAAGAATTTAAAAAATGAATTTCAAATATGAATCTGTAAGGGGAGGAGGTAAACAGAAAATAGAAGACAGAGGGGTTCATGTATTTGATTTACCTAAAAGGAACAATGAATACCAGTCAACGTGCTGGCAGTTACATCAGTGCAGACAGCCAGATTTAGCTAAAAAGAACAAAAATCAACCTCTGCAAACTTCGGATAAATCTGTCTGACAGTCACCAGTTACAGGCAGTAACATCTTTTATTGCTCTCTATTGTTCTTCCTACATTTTCCATCGCTTATTTAAAATAAGCTTCAGGGCCTTGTTAAAATTGTGTGCCCACCTTCTATTTGCAAATCAAACTTTCCTCTCCTGAGTTTCCCAGAAAACAGAGGAAACTTTGATTGCTTCTTTGGCATTTTCCAGCAGCTATACTGTGATTTCTGGAGACAATATGTGAGTCTAAAACTCCACAAGAACAAAAGTCTACATGCACAGGACGGGAGCAGAATATTCACAGAACGGGAGTGTAAAATTCGCAGAACGGGAGCGTAAAATTCCCAGAACAGGAGGCCACAGAGGATCTGAGCCAGGACAATGTAGCACCTGCAGTCCGGTGGTCCTGGCTGTGCTCTAGGACAGTGCGTTTGCTTTGGACTGAGAGGCCATACTTTTATGCCACAATATTTTCATGTCCCTCCTAGAAAATGGTTTGACTGAATAACACAACAAAATACCTGAATTAGGCAGAGAGAAATTTTGTACAATCTGTCTTATTTCTGCGCCCTGTGATACAAAGGCCCTCGTTATCACCAGTGTAACATCTTTGCTTTCCACACAAAAAATGAAGAATGAAAAGAATGCTGAAACAAGAGTACAAAATCACTGCAGGCCATAACCACTGCGATTATGAAACGGGGCGCAAGAAATGTATTCTTGTATTTTAAATACACAAAATACTGTATTTCATTTTGATACATTTTTGGGGCTAGTATTTTGTAGATTATTTTGATATTTATAACTGTGGAGCATTTTGTATTTTGTGTAAAAATATATTTTGATGTATTTTTGTCCGACTGGCTGTCAACAAAGGGTCTGGTTTGACACTCGTTCATTTTAAACATCTGCAGTCCACTTGCATCAGCGAAGGTGTCAGATATTATTGGCCTTTTCTAATATTTATGGGTCTCCTGTTCTCTGCTGAACAGATTGGACTGAGATTTGACTTTCAGGCACAAAGTAGGGCAAAGAACATATTTAATATCTGCTATAAAAATGTGTACAACATGGATGAAAATACTTAGGTCTGAAGGTGAACTTTAAAATGTTTCAAATAGAACTTGTTTCAGATGATGTAGAAAAAGAGGTGGTAAAAATAATAGGCTACTTCTTGAAGTACACATTCAAAAACACTTGTGGGCAAGCAGTGGGATCAGATGGGAATTGAGAGGGTGGTTTTTCTCTTTTTTTGGTTGATGACTAAAATGAGAAGGCAATGACTCACAAAGGATTCAGAAATCAAACCATCAATTTTGTGCCTGGGATGGGAATAAAGTCCTTGCTGTAACCAGTAACCACTTGTGCAAAGTAATAATCATCATCTTCAGTAAAGGGGGCCCTTGGTGGGCTGGCAAGTGTATGTGTGAAAAAGCATTTTCAAGGAATGTTCTACAGTAACAAAACAAAAAACCCAATACAACATATAGCACTTTAATGCCTCTTCACGTGGCCTGGAAGATCACTGATCCTAATGGATCTTACTACCCATGTCTATTGGAACAGTATAAAAGAAAGCATGAAGCACCATCGACCAATAAGCAGAGTACCATATAGGCCGATCACTTTCCCTTACACCACTGTGCATTAAAGGATCAGGTTCCATTTGTTCTTTTTCTCTTCAAAAAAATCTGGTTTTATACACTATACATTTGGGCGTTTGGCCATCTAGGTCTTTGAAGGTTTTCCCAGAAAATGTTGCTACTATATGCAAACCTAATTCTCAGCTTGCCAGCAACGGTACATTTTTACTTCTTTTCCTTACAGTAAAGGTAGCAGGAGAATGGATGTGAAAGGAAAGCTGAGAAAAACACTGTGACGTACTTCATACGTCACCCAGCTACAATCTGGGGCAAACTTTGCAGCATCATTCTCAAACTCGCTATATTACATAAACACAAACAAATAATTAATCCAGTCAGCTCAGAACTCCCATTTCTGAACGCTGCTGATACATACATACTTCACTGTGTGGACGTGTATGAAATACAACTAATATCTCCAACCTACTTTTTCCATTGCTAGATAGCATCTCCTAACAGTAATATGTGGCAGAACATGAAATTAGCATTGGTTTTGTTGTATTTTATTTTTCTGGCAGTGCACATAGCAAGTAGGTATCAATTCCAGTGTAAATATGAATTGTTTCAATTCAGCTGATGTTCCTTGAACATTTAAATCAGTGCGGACCCCCCTCAAATGAAAGTCACACCGCAAGGGTGCATCCCAACACTCGAAAAATGTATCCTCTTTTCCTTCACTACCACCTCGTCTTCTTTGCGCCCCAGAAACCAGTGTCTGAGTCCTCACTCCCACAACTATCCCAATATTGGAGAAGATAAAAATTGAAAGACCCATTGAAAAACCATCTCACAGAATCTGACATCAGCCAAACTTAAGATGGTGAAGACCTTGAATTTCCCTAATTATGCAAAATACTTGATACTACCAAATTTGTGTGTGGTTCAGGAGGTCATTATTACACACAGAATTTTACCCGCAGGCTAGATTTCTACAACGGATAACAAAATGTCAGTTCATTTTTGTTGCATTTTTTGGTAATTAAAGACAGGGAAGCAGGTTTTTTTAATTTATTTGCTTGCGCACGAATGCTGACTTACAAAAAAGCATGGCTGCTACTATTATTTCAGCATGTGAATATGCATGAATTCACTTATTCAAGCAGCTGTTTCAAAAGGGCGTATTTAGTACCAAAAAATATGATTTCAGATCTGAAATAGCCTAAGCATTTTGCAGTGTGAACACTGAACACCCAGGAACAATTACTCAGATAATATGAATCCTGACACATTTGATCTAATGTTGCTGATTACATATCAGTGTTTTGACGCAAACCGCAATGTCAGGCACGTGTTTGTACAGGCTACTGGACATGCAACTACTTGCAGGCTAATTGAAACTAACAAGCTATTTTGTCACTTTAAATGGGCACCCATGTGTAAGATCTGTAATTGGCTATGGGAGTATTAGTGGGCTAGGCAAAAAATGACGCTTATGATAGGGCTATTTTGTCAACAGTCGACGTTGTCTATGATGATGGAAAAGCAGACAAGCAGTCCCAATTTTCTTCACTTCCTCATTCTCTCCTTTCCTCCACTCATCTCCTTCCCCCCTTTCCTCTGTATACTTCCAACAAGGAGCGAAGAGGTAGGAGAGGAGTGGAGGACAGGAAATGAGGAGCGAAAAGTATTGGGATGCATCATAAGGGCTCTATCCAATCGCTTATTTTACCTCCTTGCATCCTTGCTTCCTTTCCTCACGTTCTTTCCTCGCTTCCTTAGCAGCACCCTATGGCGGATGCAAGGAAAGGGCGCAAAGAAATTGAGGACATATGTATTAGGCAAATGGAATGTCCTTGTTTGGTCAAGTGTCAATTTGAAGCCACATCAATTACAGATGTGGCAGATGGGAGAGTCCAGCATTTATACTTCACACATTCCGAAAAAAAATACTTCCGCAAGGGATGCGCTCAGCACATATAGCCTACAGAGTGCATACAAGAATACAGGGATTCATGGAGACTTTACATTACTAGGGACAATTCTGAAGGGTTGTTATGAGTTGTTATGAGTTATGAGCTAACGTGGCACCACGTTAGTGGGAAGCATATGGTGAGCTGTATGAATTTTAGGTTTCATTTTCTTAAAAAACAGTGTTATATGTGGTGCATATTTTTACCTGCAGACTGCTGTAAATATTTGGGCCAAAATTATCGCAACATATCAGTCACATCTCATTGAAAAACATTCCGTTATAAATTTATATTTCCAACATAAACTTTGGACCACAAAATAGTTCCTGAAACAATGTACTGCCGGCAGTTAGACCACCATGGAGTCATTTCACATTATAATCACATGATCACTGTTACAATACCATGTTATAAAAATCCTACTTTTTCTTGAGCATTGCCTTCCATGCACATTGGTATATAACTATATACCACCATTCAATCAGCAAATTCACAGCTGTGATTTAAGAGGCCAACAGAAAAACAACTGGTCTGGCAATAACTGGTTCTCTGTAGCGCTAACTATACATTTACATGTCCCTAATAAAAGGTATTTTAAAGTACAGGATTATGAATGTTTCTAATAATTTGATTAAACAATTTGGGCACAGCAGAAATCACAGTACCATGTAACATTATGAAGTCCTACTACTTCCTGAACATTTTCTGAACCACCTGGAATTTGCGGTTTTATTGATGTTGCTTTGTGTATGGTGTTTTATATTGTAAACTGACTTCTCTTGGCCATAGCTACTTTGATAAACAGATGGATATCTCATTGGGACTCTTCTGGTAAATTACAGACGAAATAAATAATTACCTTCCAGGCGCACTGGTATGTGGCCATGTACCATCGGTAAATAGGCTTATGACTGAAGAAGCCAGCAGTACAACAGTTGTTCTGCCAGTAACCGGTTCTTACGACGCACACACCTTTATGTGTCCCTAATGAAAGGTATTTGAAAATAAATGCCAAATAAATGTAATGTAAGTAAAGAATTTTGTTTGTAATAGTTCGATTAAACAATTTATGTGCAGCAGAAATCAAATATGTCTCAAACAGACATGGGGTTTAAAAATCCTTAAATCCTTGAAATGTCGTAAATGCTTGAATGCCTGAAATAAGACCAAATCACAATTTTCTACAAAATCCAGGACCTATATTTGTATGTTAATAAAAGTTATCTGATTCGGCTAGCAAAACGAACGAATCTCTACTATCCCGATCAGATATTTCAACACTGCCTTACACACGTCAAGCTAATACACTTCTTCCATTGTGTCCTCAATTTTAAGATATTTAATGATAGCTACACCAGAACAGCTAGTGAACATTAACACAACAGAGAGGAAATGGTTTTCATACTGTAACCAGTTGGTTAGCTGACGTTAGATATGCAGCAAGGAAATTACACTTTTATGAAACCCAGACCGCCGTTCCTCGAAGTCACAGTAAACAACGACGTCTGCTTAGGCCAGAAACCACGAATCGCGTAGTACTACTCGCGTAGTGCCGTTCTGTGTTACTGGAAAAGGGAATAAGGGTCTGGCTTGGCAATGAATCCCTACGTCCAAGAATTGCAAAAAGATCTGCGAGATATTACACACTGCACTAGAGCCATTTTGCTGCTAGCTAACAGTATGTTCCTTGAGCAATACTACTTAGCTTAAATGCTAGCTAGCTGCTACATACCTACGATACATTGAGTAACGCGTTACTGTAAAAATCAAGCTTCCGTTTCTGCTATGAAAAACGAGCATATTTATTTAGGCCTGCCTATATCTAGTTAGCTAGAAACCAAGTGTCCACTTCGCAAATAAATAACGTCAACTTAGCTAGCTGTGAAGTTAATAAAAAAAATACACATTGCACTGCGTACAGCTGAAATGTCAAATATGGCATCAAGGAGAAAAAAGCCTAAGAAATTTCCTCCTGACTATGGCAAAACGACACATCCATATAGTCTAGCTAGAACTTCCTAATTTGATTTTTTAAACAACATTTGACCTCTAAACCCGAACTGCTATGGCGATCAGCAAGCACGATTTAAACAATGTTAGCGAGCTAACGTACACTTAAAAATTGACAAAGTGGCTACTGCAAAATCTAGTTTATACAGTCGCTATGATAGATGGTAAGCAATCAGTTGAAACTTCCACCACAACGCGCCGCAGTGACCCTGACGTAAAATGAACGAAAAGCCATTTCTTTCACCAAACGTCATTAAATGGCAACTAGCTATGCCTTTAACATTTCTAGTCCAGTCAAACACATCGACCCTCCTCCTGAAAACGACAATATGCCTTGATGAAAAGGATATCATCATAACTAGCTTTTCGGCTGCGATCAACGACTGGTGTTCAACATTTGCTACCTTGTCAAATAATTAATTGTACTTACTTGGGAAAAGGTCGGAAAACACATTTAAATGCAGTCTAATATGGACGGTGGTAAACAGCAGTGGTATATGACCTACTTTCTCCGTTCTGTAATGACTGTCGCACCACTAACCTACTTTTTCGACCAATTAGCTCCCTGAAACAGCCTACGTTGGTCGTTCAGCCAATCATAAAAATAACTTAAAACCAGATGACCACAAAACTGTGACGGGCAAATCAAAGATCCAATAGAATTGCATCGAAGAGGAATATCGACCAATGGCACCGTTCTGCAAGTAGAACCTTTGCTGCTCTAGTCCGCTAATGACGACTGAATCACTGATTGTTACACAGCGGTAATATTAGTCAGGAATCTTCAATGAATATGAAGTCTAGGCTATGTCTCAGTCTCTCACAATGCCGATTTGTATTTCTTTTATTTAACATTCCATAGGCTATATAACGATATCTAGTGTTAAATGATACATAATGTATATTCTAGCAATGCATAGTATGGACAGAGTCTGATTTATTTAGCCTACCCCAGAAAATATTGGATGATTGGTACCATATTTGGTTCAGCTCATAATCTTACTTTGTTCAATGCAATACTCCATGTATTTCAATGCCAGGCACCCACTCTCAAAAGGGCTTACAAATTTAAGACACTACATAGACATTTACTCATTTTCATTATAGTATGTGCCTAACATCCCCTTCCAGGTTATTTCAATTTTATTTCATTTAAAGAGTTTCATTTCCTCATTTAGGACAAGAAGCTACAAGCATGATGCCAGTGAATAAGCCAGATGAGCACACAATAGGTATAGTATGTGAATTTACATTCTTTTTTTGTACCCATATGTTTAAAAAAAAAAAAAAACTACCATAACAGCAAGAAAAAAAATCAGCTGTAAGTTTTTAATAACTAAGTTTACATTGCTAATGCAACTGCTAGTGTTGTGACTTGTATACCTAAAAGTAGACATCAAACACTCATCACTCATGCTTTCCGAGCTGAAGAGCAGCCTTTGGTCCTTTTGTTTCCTGAGCAAGGTCCATGGTGTGGATAACTCATTGCAATGGCAATTTTCTGTGAGGTGTTTGAATGAAAGACAACTACCAGACTGAATATGAAAAATGTTCTTAAAGCCTGTATGGGCACAGCCATTGTTCTTTTGCCTGAAGCGTATGACATTGTGTATTCAAAATTTTAATTTGCAGGTGGCTTGCTAGAGTCTATGGTTGAATCGATTATTTATTGATTTACCTTTGTTCATGATTTATTTCAATGTAATAGCTTGTATAGTTATTACAATGATCTTTTAAACCTCATCTCTTTCTATAAATTGTTTGTAAATTTAACAATGCTGCGTATGTATTTACAAGCGTTGCCCATTCATCTATCATCTATCAATCATTTGCTTTAAAAGTATTATGTATTCATAATCAATACTGGGCCACACAATAGGCTACATGGCAGCATTTCGTACAGTATTACGATGAATAGTATTAAACATTCCAAGCAACAATACAAAAAAAAAGGTTCATTATGGCCATAAAATTTCACTCTACAGTGACTGGAAAGGAGAATAAAATATTCAGTATAGTAGTTTATCATGGCTGCTAGGTGGCACATCTTGTTAGACCCGCCAGTTTTTCAGTATGTGGATGGGCCCTGTGGTCTGGTATCAAATCCGGACTGTGATGATACTGAATATATAGACAGCAGCCCTGCTGCAGCCCCACCCAAGGACTGAGGTAGCCAGGATGACCATGTCTTCTTGCTCAACAATGATAGGCTAGCAGTATTGCACATCCAGATTCTTCCATAAGCATATCCATGGATTCTACATTATTCTTAAAAAAGAAATTAATAAAAAAAGTACAAAAACCTAAACCACAACTATATTGTACAGCATTCGTAATGTGAAATTGATCCATTTATGATTTTCATGCTTTTCCGTGTTAGGTGTACACACTCTGCCCACAGCAGTGGCATCGTATGCACCCCCTGGTGGAAGGCAGTGGCCTAGCACAAATCAGAACTCAAGACCTGTGCCCACACCTGTCTTGACAACTTTTTTGCTGAAGTCCATCTAAGCTAGCAATGTTCAAGCTAATCTGCCAGAGCTCGCTAATTAAAAGCAATTTTAAGAGGACACAGAATTGGCAAGTCTGATCTCCTCAGGCAGGTCATTCCAGTCTAGGGGCCTTGATGGAAAGGGTCCAATCACCTTTAGTCTTAAGCCGAGACGGTGGAACGACAAGGAACGCTGTACCTGAGGATCTCAGACAGCAGTTTGGCTCATAAGGAGTAGAAACTTCAGTAATATAGCTTGGAGCTAGACCGGAATGTGCTTTAAAAGTGAGCAATAACATATTAAAATCAATCCTAAACTGTACAGGAACCCAGTGAAGGGAAGCTAAAACGGGGGTGATATGCTTTTTCTTTTTGGTCCTAGTGAGGTATCTGGATTAATTTTAATCTAGTTAGGTCCTGCAAGTGAAACATGTATAGCGTTCTCTGGGTGAAATGCGCAGTTTGCGTTTAACATATTATCCCTTAAAATGGCTGGATATGTTTTACTGTGCAGAGAAAGTAAAGCAGTTTGCTGTTGGGCACAGAAGCGGCAGAGATCATTGGAATCAAACATGGCTACTTGGCCAGCTGCACTGCCATCCCAGGTAGCACAGGTACTGCAGCACAGGACTCTGGGTAAGGCACAAAAGTCATGACTCATGAGTAAGCTATCTGCTTGTGGGAGTCTACAGACTCAGCAGATGCTCATCTCCTACATTCCTTCTGTCTTCTCTGCTTCTTAAATACAAGAGGTTCTCAAGATTGTAACTGTACAAGACTGGTAACAGGAGACATAGTGTCTTGTTCTATATTATTGTACAGAACATCCATTTCCACAATATTGTTTTTGATCATATAACTTCATGAATTTTCAGAAGATGTATCAGATTGAAATGTTTCAGATGCAATGACAGGGAGGCTGCAGAAAACCAAAGATTTGAAACATTAGCTCCACACAGCATAATGTTGCAGTGGTGCTGTGATAAGTGTGACCATTCAGTGTGTCATTAGCCAAGTTATTTCTGTTGAAATGTCAGTGTTCTGTCGGTGTTCAGGTGTATTTCTCTGAGCTCACCAGCCCCCACAAGGTTCTACTTTGAAGAGTTGAACTGGGAAGCAGGGGGCTGCTCAGTGGCTCATTCTAGTTCTAGTGCATGGATGGGCACCATGTTTTGGGACTGAATCCTAACAGTGCCAGTGCTAACTGGCCAGCAGCCCCACAGATGGGTCACATAACTGATGGCAGCTTCTGCCAGGCCTAAAGAGGGTTAGCAGGGATCTGTATATTGTCACTCTCAGTAGGATGCCAGCAGTTCCACCTGTAGAGCGGAGCATGAAGGGCCTTCCTCTGGGTTATCTCAGTCCAAGCGCAACTTGCAAGCTGTGGTGTAATAAGAAGGTATGTTTGGGCTCTCTCACTTCAGAGAGAGCAAATGGTTTTCCATCCATAACATGCATGCTATGGAAGTATTTGGAATTTGCACTTTGCTCTTTGCTCACTGACCTGGAAATGTTGTTCGCCTGGTCTGGCACTATAGCTCAGATTGCTCAGCACTTACATTCTCCTATATTGAAGGTTGCTCTGGATTAGAGAGCTCTGGATTAGAGAATGCTAAATGAAAGTAATGTAATGCAGTGGTAGGAGGATGTGCTAAAGGGCAGTGTGGTGGTCATGCCTTTGCCTGCCGGGAATGGTGAGGTCATAAGGAAGAGCTGGCATAGCACAGCGCAGTGATCACCCCTGCCATCAGGGAGGTGGCTGTATGCTAACGGTGCTGTGCTGTGACTTGGAGCCTGAGGGTTTAGCACTGAGCTCCACTTGGTCACCACTTCAGTGTATTACAGATCAATACAGTATTTCAGTACAGATCTCCAGCTGTCATGCGATAGCCACAAAACGTATGAGTGAAAGTAAAAGTAATTCATTCTGTTGGCCTTTTTGTGAGTGCTGGCTGAGTAGTAGCTGAGTAGTGTTGTCCTCTGTGTGCTTTTTAATTCATAAACAGGCCAGAAAATTTAATGTATGACAGGAATATGGGAGAAGAGTAACTGTGAGATGGAATCCTGTAGAATACTCACATTGGGAGACTGCATGTTGCCCTCATATTCACACTTCAAAACTCCTGGGTGTTTGTGCATAACATAGGCTACATTCACTCAGTGGCTACATTCATTCAAATAATTCAATTACACCTCGAGCTCAATCACTAATCTGATTATTGGGTTCAACTGTTTTGAATGTGTTTTGTGTGGAAGGAATGGGCTTCTGATGGTAATGTGATTACCATCTGTGGAACAAACATTATGATTTAAGTCATGGAATTGAACATAAATCCTTATTAAGCATCAAAACATTCTGACAGGGACATCTTTGCATCTGTCACTGCTGGACAATCAACAGTGGATATGCTGTAGATGCTGTTGCAGAGCCAAATTTACACTCCCTGTTTCGATGACCAGAACTTTTGTATCTCTGCAGATATGCTGCCATTTTTGTATAGATTATAAAATTCTTTATTGTGAAATGTAATTTATTTTGAGAGAGAACCCTAGTCTCCACCATGGCGTTTGGGCACCCAGAAAAAACATTTTCACAAGTTTTAAAATTACTTCACACGCTCTGAAGCCTGAACTGAAAGCATATTTTTTCCCTGTAGAGGGAGCTGTGACATTGAAACAGGTGATGTCAGTGGTAGTTCCAGACACATGCTGTGAACAAATGAATAATACCGATAATTATGGTGGTAATATATGGTGGTAAACTGCAGTCCATTTAATAACTGCTACAGTATGTGTAATGAATAACCTTGACATATGTGGCGAACATTGACTGTGTTGAGAATGTTGTTTGTATACCCAACTCAATGCTTGTCTTTGTATCAACAAACAGATTTATCCATTGAAACATATTATGCTGCATGTACAGAAATAATTTTTTACCCTGAATGAGGTGACCAGTGTCATGTGAGCACACAGGACAGATGCTTTGACGTTACAGTCATCCCTCAGTACAGTAAGTAAGGCCTCTAAAAGATGGAAATTTCCCAAACTTCTTGCATAACCAAATGCTTTAATACCATAAATATTTAGTAAGTGCTTCTTGGCTGATATATTTATTTACTTTTTTGGGGTTTTCTATAAATGTCAAACTGTACATCATCTGACCCTGTCTGACTCCCTATTAAACAATGCAATATGCTCCCACTGCACCATGAAAAACTGCCTATATTTTATTTTGGGGAATTCTGAGATTTGTCAGCCATGCATGGTGAGTGAGCTCCCTGTTCCAATGGAGAAATCATCATTCAACAGCAGTGCTTGTCACGTGAGCCAGTTTAAATCAAAGTGATCCTCACATTCCTCCATTTGTTAACCAATTCTTGGAGTCTGTATGGGTGAAGGGGGGGGGGGGAGTGTAACTGCACACTGTGCTCTTTAACCTTTTAGTGAAATGCGTTTGGCTCTTGCAGCCACAGTCCAGTTCAGAAACACCTCAGAGCAGTGTGATATTGATAACTGCAGCGGAGGCTGCCGCAGAGGCAGTGACGCAGGCATGTGTAGCTATGCGCTGCTCACCCCCACGCCCCCGACATGCAAGTGGCCGGGATTGATGAGGAGCAGAATTCCAACTGAGGTTTGTGGCTCACATGGGAGCTACCTGTTTGTAGCACAGTGCGTATTTCACTGAGACAAAGCATCCCCTGGCCTGGTCCGTAATCTGCTTTCATCTCCTGTGCAGACCAGGCCTGTGAACTCTGTGCATTGCCAAGTAAAAAGTGTGTGTTTTTTGTGCAAAGGTAAGGTAAGGAAACGGCCCAACAGCCAGAGTTCCTGAGCATGATCTGGGTGCAGGTAGATCATCAAGGCAGGAGAACATTCCTCTGTGTCCCCTGTCTCCGAGGAAACCCTTATTTTTAAGTTTGGTGCATCCTGCGGTTATGCTGAGCATTTTCCATGGGAAACTACAGAAACAGACGGACTGCTGTGATTCTGCTTTTAAAAGGGATCTTCGGCCTATTTATTTTAGTTACATAAGCTCTGTCACAAATAACCGATTATTCACTGTTACTCAATGCCAAGTATATATTTCCTTTCATGTTTCTGGAAAATACTGGGGAACATCCCAAATGCTACTTTAAAGTGACAGTTCACTTTCTGGGGTTTTGTCATATGTTTTAAGTTGGCACCGACAGCTTTTGTGTGCAATGAAGGATATTATACATATTCACAGTTTCTGATGCCCTGCCAGCTTTACGATGGCAGGTAAATACTATAAAATAAATCTGTTCATATGCAGATGACTGCTTATAGAAACATTGTCACTGTACATGTTGTTTTGGAGTTTTCTTACTTAAGCCCACATACCCCCAAATACCCCTATACCTGCCATGGAAAAGCTACCAAGTCATCAGAAACTGATTATCTAAAATATCCTTCATTGGACATAAAAGCTGTCTTGGCCAAAAAAAAAAAAATAATTTTTCTAGAATTACCGCTGATAGTATCAAAACGTCCCAGAAACTTAACTATCCCTTTAAGGGCAATAATAATAAGTCACCAACAGGTGGCAGTGCAGTACTTCAGCATGTTACTGGCAGGTGACCTACGGGCATACTTTATTCAGTTTCTTAGCAGTAAGTTGTACTACAAATACTTTTCCGCCTTAACTTTATACCTGATAATGACCCAAATATATCCTTACCTTGTCTCTGGTCCTGTGGTTTTTCTGAAGTCGATACCTGGAAAAAAACGCATTCCAGCATGTATCTAAAATACAGTTGCTACCTTATTGAAACTATTCACTCGCTTCATGACAGATTAGCCTCAGAAATAAAGAGGTTTTTGTACTGACTAGTAATAAAATCTAACTGGCTTATTGCTGTAAAATTGATTCCAGCATTATCTGCAGTGACAGAGTAAGGGAGTAGATTATTGTGTCTGGGGGGGACGGGTTGCCATGGTTTTCACATTCAAGCCGAAGGTGCCCTAGGCTGGGACCTGGTGGGTGAAGGGCGCTATCATACAGCACCGGCCTGCCAGCACCACCCCGTGAGTCTGCATTAGTGTTAGTGTCACACTGCCTCAGGTGCGGCTGACAGACTCCAGAGCACAGGGCGTTAGAGATGAGTTATGGCTCAGATAGATGTGCACGGGGAGGGAGGCACGTCTGTCATCCCGAGAGGCCTGGTGTGTGACCCCGAAGCGCAGCTCATGAAAACCCCACTTCCTGTTCTGCTACGACTCATTCCCCCACTTCCTGCACCACATTCCATACTCCCTGGAAGAAATGCTTTGTTGTCCCCCACCCCACCACCCCCCCATGGAGTACAGTGCCCACCCCTCCCCAAATCTTAACACTCCAGGTTATACTGTGCGGCTGGCCTCTGAGCCTCGGAGCTGGAATGCAGCAGGCTCTCTGGCTGCCTCGGGGGCTGATATTTACAGGCCCCCGGAACACTTTAACCCAAACCAGGTGCTGCTCGTCTTCACATGGAGCGCCAGTCACCCGTGCCATTCATTGCTCAGTGCCACCACTCTGCCAAGAAGAAAGGAGGTCTGGACAACAGTGGGTTTTACGTACGGAAATTTTTATTGTTTGACCGTGTTACTCTGGAACCAATAGAATAGATCACTTATTCAAATATAATATATTATGACAAAGCAATAAAAACATTTTTTTTCCCATTACCACAGTTTTAACCACTTAGCAAGGCACAATACAAACGGTACAAACAAAAAAAGCTACAATGCCCATATACTTTTTCCTATATAAAAATAGTTCATAAAATAGATCTCCATAAGTAGATATAGTAACAGATATAAAACATTTTAAATAGTTACATTTTAACATTTTAACTTATATACACACTCAAAATAAAAATATTTATATATAATATAGATTGCACATTTCTCTTTAAAAAAAAAATCAAGTTCAAGTATGATATCCTTAATGGATTTGCAAGGCTATCTAATAGATTGTGAGCTATGCCCCCGTACAGTGTCCACGCTCTCGGTATATGGACAGCCTTATAGCTCTGCAGTTCTCTTTCTCTCTTTCTTTCCGTGTCTCCACTCTTGGCCCGTGGGTCAGAGTTACTCTGAGCAGGTGTGGAAGGTGAGACTTCCAGCAGGTGAGGAAGAGTGTGAGATCTTCCTGGTGTTCTTCTTCTGGATCGGGCATTGTCCTTTGCTCGTGTTCTCCTTTGACTGTGGGGTGACCAGGTCATGGGAGAGGAGACTCGGCCGTGTCTCGTAAATTTGTGGGTAATCCTTGCGGAGCTGGGGGAGAGAGAAAAGTGTGTAAAGTCTCATTGTCCCAGGAATGAGGGGTTGCCCGAATACACACAAATCCCTCCAGCCTCTCCATGGCACCCAATCCTGCCACCCCACTGCGCCTCTCTCTGCCCTGTCCTGTTCCATCCTGTCCCCCTGCCGTCCTGGGGCTGATGGGGTGAGTGTAGTGCCACCCTGGCTCTGCTCTGTGGCATTGGCGGGAGTCTGGGGCACCTGTAGCCTTTCAGTGGCAGCCAGATCCTGGCCCTCCCCCCCGCGTGCACCCCTGGCCTCATGTCCTTTGCAGGAGTGCGTCCAGCCCGCGCACCGTCCTCCAGGCTGGCCGCGGCCCTGCCTCCTCCTGCCGCGGGACGTCCTGGAGTCTGGGCAGAGAGCGTCTTCTCCTTCCGTACCCCAGCGGGCTGATCTTATCCATGGGGGCGCTGCCAACCTTCAGTTTGTTGTTGAGCTGGTGGATTCTGTGTGCCAGGTCATGCACCGTGCAGGTGCCCAGGGAGCAGCCCGGCCTCCGTGCTGAGCTCACAGAGTTCTTCGACCTCCGCACCCGCACGCTGAGGTCTGTGCTGGGGGAAAGAGAGGGAGAGAGAGGGAGAGCGTTAATCCATGGGCAGCATTCCTGGGCTGGTGTCCCTCCACACCAGAGGTCTCCCAGCTGCCTACTCTCAGTCTGGAGTACTTGAGGCTTAAACTGTGCAACTACAGCAAGTTCAATCAATGAAGCCTAGTGACCAGAAAATTTAACTAAACAAAAGGTCTTCTTACCTGGAATGGGGAATGAAGGTGTCTCTGACATCTTCTGCTCTTATGAACTGTGTTGAGTCTGCCTTGTCAGCTGCAGATGTGCTGCTTAAATCTCTTCTACTTCTGTTCTGCAGCCAGATGTTCAACCTGAAATTGGGCGGGATATTTTCATCAGCGACAAATCAACCAGTGGAATTTACAGCACGGAATGCCACACTGCAGAAACACAGTTTGTGTGTAGAACAGATTCATTGTGACTGAATTAAAGTTAAGTCAGTCAGGAAATAATCAACTTACCTCCTTTTCATCTCTGTGCTCAAGCCCAGTTTTGCACTCTCCACTCCAGAAGCGACAGTAGCCAGTAGGCACCAGCACAGCACTGACTGGACAAGAAGTCTCATATTGTCTGGAACCTGTGGGAGAGAGGCCAACGCGCCTGTCAGTCATTTACTCTTCCAAAGACCCATGATTAATAACTCAGCACTGTCCTGTTCTCCTGGTTTCACAACAGAGTCCAAAAGCCAAGTTATTGGAGTTTATCATTGGTTTATTTACAGTGTCATACAGAGAGTACACTTTGCCTGACTGAGTAAACAAGACTACAGTCCTACCGCTGGCCCCTAATCAGTGCTAGAGTACTCAGACATGGTCTATTACCGCTACTTTTACAACCATCAAGAACATTTCACTTCAGTCTTCAGTCCGTTCAAGATAAACCCTACTACCTTCTAATTCTGAGTGCAAACAGAACACAAAATAACAGAGGATGCTCATTTTAACAGGGTAGGAAAATTAAGAATTTTTTACATCTGAAATAAAATGCAGAGGGCAACTTGATAAGAGCTGCACACCTTATATAACATTAAATGCTATACCAGACCCTGTCAATTACTAGTCAGCGCTGACCTCAAGCAAGAATCTATCCAACAGCTTGCAGTCAGATTGTATAAATATGCTGTGCCTGGACCAAATTAAAGGGTACATACCTGATGTCCTAAATAATCCACTGATTCTGAGGAGAAAAGTTCTGAGAGGAAAGTATCCCAGAGGCTCTGAGGTCCTGTATCTTTTAGTTCTGTGGAGCAGCTGTCACACTTCTGCTGGTCTGAGCTTCAGAGCCAGAAGATGGAACTTTTATACTCATGGTGGGAGGGGCTTCCTGATTGACAGGCTCTCTCATCCCAATCCTGTGCCAGTACATTACAGGGAGATGTGTTGTGCCTGTGAGTAAAACAATGCAATCCCCGCTTCTGAAAAAAATAAAACCTGGAATTTGGAGAATGACATTAGGGGGAATGAAACATGGAGTTTTTTTTTCTTAGAAGAACGTGATTTCTTGTAATCATTTTGGATTCAGGCCATTTGAAACTGATCATCATATAAAAATGACCTGGTTTTAGATTATTTTTTGTTTTACAGCTTGTTTTTTAGTGTGTTTTTATGAACATTTTGTATTGTAAATACTTCCTGCCCCGTCACTGTCCCGTACATACTGGCCTGGATTCAACCAGTATTTGTCTTAATCTTTGAATTAAAATTAAATGCAAAGCTGTGTTTTTTTTTTCCTTCACAGTTTGGTGTGTACAGTAATCACTATAATTAACTGAAATACTTTAGTAAATACATTATCTATGCCAAGGTATTGTTACAGGATCTTATACATGTACTCTCAAACCCTATAGCTGAATAAACTTCAAATCCACGCTCATGAACATTCAGGAATAAACTCAAGTGAAATAGCCAGTACAGGAAAGCCAGAAAGCCTTTTCAGCCAGAGCTTTCTGAGAGAGAGGCAGTCTCTCCCTGAGCAATTACCCAAAATGACTTCATGACTTCATCTAACTGTGATATGTTATTATGTTAAGACAGCATTTTTTTTAAACTAAACTAAAAAATACACTCCCTTTGAATGTGATTTAGTACACAGGTGAACCTGTGCACAGCATAAAAAGCATATAAATGAGTGAAGTAACAGGAGGGTAAACAAGAGAAGAACAAATTCAGAACAAATGGTTATTACAAGTGCCCCTGGGAGAAATTTTCAGAAATTGTTTTTTCATACCACTTAACTAATAACAGACCAGAGAGGGCGCTGTATGTGGAATGCTTTAGATTGTGTTGCAAAATATACACACGCAATTGACAAGAAATGTTACCATCAACAAGCCTCTCCAACTGCACAGAGTATTTGAAAATCTATACTTAATACTTATTCTTAATTATTTTCTAAAGCAACTGAGGTGTTTTAACAAAACTGGAAAATTGGTGACCTTCACGGTGAAGTACCTAGAAATGCAAATAAGCATTCTTTTTTGTGGTTATGGCAACAACACGTAAAGTGCTCTGTTGAGTGCTCTGGGTGTATTTTAAACAACTGATAAAATAGCCCGTACGTGCCAAGGAAGAAGATATCTGCTTTTCACTTTGTTGGCTTGTGAGTATAATGAGCAAAGCACAGCTTATTTTTAAAGGGTGGAATCCGAGCGTGTGTTAAATTCACTGCATACCAACCTAATGTCATTGTGCTCTACATTTGTGTTGTGCCCTATACATGCATGATGAATCTGAAATGCTGGGTCCTATTAAAACAAATCGAAGAGAGGTTACATCAGATTAACTGTGGACGTGCTGCCACTTTGCTCTCATTAGTGGTTAGTCTGCTGCACTCTCATACAGAGGAAAACGCCCCTTCATAATCCAGCCCTCATCTCATGACAGTACTGCAATGATAATTGCCTCCAGTGTAATGGCAGTCCCACTGCATTAAGGGATTTTCTCCATATTTGGTACTGTTGTTTAGATTGCACAATAACCATATCCTCATGTGAGCATTTGTGTGAGCATTTGCTCCTTATATGGAAAATGTTTATTGGCAGAGCATGCAATGATAGCGACAGGAACTGTTCCGACAGCACCATAGTTACGGACGTGACACTGCTTTGGCTGTGTGTCCAGGTAGGGATGTGTTTCACAGCTGTGAGGGAGAGAATAACAATAATAATAATAATAATAATAATAATAATAATAATAAACTTTATTTGTATAGCACATCTCATACAGAGATGCAGCTCAAAGTGCTTTATACAGTGCATTGGAAAGAAAAATTAAAATAAATAAAGATATTAAAATGTATAAATTAAAACAGCATGTGAAAATACATAAAATATAAATGCATAAAATAACAGAGAAAAACTAAATAAGTACAAGTAAAAACAGGAAAAAGTTTAAAAATATACAATAGAAAACAATGATAAAATAAGAAAAAGATCATTTAAAAGCAATGTAAATAGGTATGTTCTAAGCTTGCCTTTAAAAGTCCCCACAGAGCCTGCTTCTCAGAGGTCCTCAGAGGGCTGGGTGTTCTACAGTTTTGGGGCATAAGGTCCTCACACTCTGCCTACACCGTGTAGGCACTGACATGCATATGTATATACAGTGTTTGTGTGTAGTTTCACTGCTGCAGAGGTGTTTAAATGACCTGAAATGTCCTCACAGCAGAGGCAAGAGCATTTTCCTGAAAACAGCTTTGGCTTAGAAACATTTAGATCAGCTTGGTCATAGCACTTTCATGGCCATGGCACTGGATGATCTGCAGCCTCAGCACCAGATTCGTGAAATAGTGTTGGCATATTTGTTCCTTCGGGAAGTATTCCAGGCATTCCTTTTAAACATATGTTAGATTTTTGTTCAGGACAATGAAGCAAGAACACGGAATTGACCCTGGGGGGTATATCTTAAGAGTTTTATTGTTTTTTCTGGCCGAAAAGGAGAGCAGTAAAACGCCAGGGCTCCAGTCTGGTATGATATCTGCTCTGGCCGTTCAGCTGGGGATGGAGTTCATGGTTCAGCACCAGCGCTGCACAGCCAACACATTTCACTTCCACATGAGCAGATCAGGGAAGGCAGCTGAGGTTGTGTGAGGCTGCACACCTAGCTTCCCCCACTCTAATTTATGAGCGCAGATTTTGACCGAAGCAGGACCAACTATCTGACAATAATCAAAAACTACGCTACTGAAACATACCTTCTGCTATATTTCCTATTTTCTTGTGTGCTTAACTGTAATGACATTACCTGGGGTTTAATTACAAACTAACTTTAATAATAATAAAGGTATTATTAAATGCAAGATGCCCAGTGCCTGCTTCTGTGCTGCTTCGTATGGCATCGTGACCAGATTCAGTCCTGCGTACAAAAAATAGAGTCAAAGATGTCACTGTTTCCATTAGCACAACAGTCAGTTACAATTCAAGGGCTCCCTTCTGTTTATGATCAACCCATTTTTAACTGAATTTTCAACTTAACTAGTATCTCTGTGAAAATCAGGCAAAATCAAAGGAGTTTCTATAGCTGTCAGTGCATACTCACATTTAGAATTTAGTATCTTTCAACAAAATGTATATTTGAGTTGTGATATTTTTAAGTATAACCTTGTTTGTAGAACACTACTTAATCAGGTGCGGATGTCTTGGTAAATTCAGCAATAGAACACTAGTTCACTGCGTGCTGAAACAATAAAAGTGTTGTTCTGCAATGTCTGTTTAAACATCTAGGGAGTAGTTTTTTATGGATATTACTTATTTGCAGCTCAGAACTATGGGTATGGTTCTCTCTGATGATGATTTGTATGTTAAGAATACCTTGCTGTACCTCTGTCATCAGCTACAGACACAGTAACTAAGTCCCATTCAGATTCAGTCTGCAAAATCAATCAAACCATGACATGTTGACTCTGAAGTTGCTTGCTCATTGACTGATTGCCTATATCCTGGGTTTTCAACAGGATGTCCTTGAAGACACTGCAGGGGGTCTCATGGTCAGGCTTGATATGCAATGACTATATATAGATTTTGGGAGATATTTTCAAAATGTTATATTTTTTAACAAAACAGATGGCATTCCAGGCACTTCAAAATAAAAAAGGAAGAAAAATAATTAATTGAAAGCCTTTGTTGCAATGGTTATAACATTTTAAAAACCTAGGACATATGAAAAGCCAACATATTTCAAGCACAGCTGGTCTTCATTGGGTCAATACATGTTTATTTTCCTTTTAATGTTATAGCCATTACAACACAATAAAGGCTTTCTAATTAATTTTTTCCTTCCTTTTTTCATTTTGGAGTGCCTGGAACACCATCTCAGTTTTGTTTTACTATAGCTTTGTTCCCCCAGTTCCAAGACCACCTATCTTACTATGTTTTTTTTTTACAAAAGCACCCAGTTTCTTTTCCATTTTCTATTATTTTTTTTATAATCATTTAAACTTATGATGAGGGATGCCTTTGAGTCTGGGCAGGGGTCACTGGTTCAGAAAAGGTTGGAAACCTCTGGCCAAAACGAATCAATGCATCAAGCCATTGGTAGAATCACTGGATTACCTTTTTGTTAGATGCATACTTTTAATAAAAATATGCCTCTAGCAAAAACCATTGGTTGTGATGTGCACACATGTCCCTTCCCTAGTGTGCTAAGAAGACTACTCTCCTGTCCACTACCGTAGGCTAAGAGGCAAAACTCCATGGCTGTAATATCACATGACTAGACAATACAGCTCAAATCCAATTAGTCATGTACATGTTAGAAAATAATTTACATAAGAAGAATGCAAATACAGTACATCTATGAGATATTATATATTTATGTACATGTATGATTCATCTTGGAGGGTAGTCTTGGCTTCACCGTTAGGCTCTGTGCTGTAAGATGTCTGTTATTTTACTACTAGCTGTATTATGGCTGCTCAAAGGCAAAATCTGCTCCTTTCATAATCCAAAAAAGATACATATAATCTTGTTTTGGATATGAAGTCAGCCATATCACAGTCTCTACGGCAGCCTTAAAATTTAGTCAAATTTCTTTTAAAAAGATGCTATGGTATTACTGTTATTCCAAAAAAGGAAGTAATTATCCAACTGTAATTACATCGTTTGGTTCCAGCAGGAAACGTTTTTACAAGCCTGTGCAAAATGAAAAACTAGGAGTTTCCCCCAAACCGTATTCCAAATTTGTACGCTCCTGATACTTTTTTTTATTTCAGGTTATTACCGAGTTGAGTACAGCGTACTAAACATAGGGGAACATTGCTTCGCGACTTTCCCTCTTACATCCCCGCTTGTCTGTGCCCAGTGGTGGGCCGCCAGTGCGCTAAAAGAAGAACACGGTTTTGTGTTAGTAAACCGGGAGGCCCACGCCCAGGGTCACTCGCACAGCCGCACGCACGCGCAGTCACCTCAGTTGTGTCAAACATGGCTGTGCTTTTGAGGAGAGAAAAATGCTGAATTGTCTCGGTAGATTTCGTAAAAAGAACCAAACATGGCGAGGCTGGCTGATTATTTGATTGTCGTGGGATACGATCACGAAAAAGCTGGTGAGTAGCCTATGTGAATGTCGCAGGCTTTCGGTTTTCACGGAAATCTAGGATACATGTTGCAGCTGGCTAGTTCGCGCAGGCCGTATAGTCAATGGATTATAACAGGATATTGATGTAGCTGGCCATCAAGCTATTGAAATTGGGTACTCGTAAATGCGTGTCAATTGATTTTCTAAAATAGCCATGGTTTGCTATGCTTTTGATACATTTCTTCGTTGTAATGAACACGTTGTGCAAAGGAAACCGAATGCCAGTATAGCAGTTTATTTATCTTTCATTTAATTTAATAACCTAAACCAATTAGCGTATGCTGATTGAATAATGACTGGTGTGAGAGGTTGTTTACAGAAAGTTAGAGGGAAGAACAGCACTTTTATTTTCGGTATTTTATAGCTCATCGGTCCTTTGACGGATATAATTTGAAAGATTTCTCTATGCATCCTCCCCCTAGGCTGAATTCGACGAACTAAGAACGGGGGTTACAGGTTTACATTTGTTGGTAAAATGATTTAGCCTACATATAGCCTTAATGGCGGGGCTGGGGGACATTCTCTTCTGTAGCAACTAAAATGTTGCTTTAATGTTTATCTCTATTAAACATTATTGTTTGAAACGGCTGTTTACTTTCAATTAAGCCGTCAAATTAATCTTAATGCATCGTTTGAGACTGTCCTCGCGCTGCATTGATTTTTCGTTTAAACCGGGTTCCTGGAGTTATTTGGTTTCATTGAATTGATAGTGACCCATTTCGCATCTTCAAACGTGCGTACAAACATTGTTTGTAGCCATGGAAAACGGACTGTCGGTTTAGCTATGAGCTAACAGTATCTTTCCAAGAGAGAACTTCCTTTGTTGTGGAAAGCGGATGCAACCGTCCTCTTTACGACTCTGGGAAACACCACAAGCACAGATTATTTGGACAGTGAGTGTACTAGAAGGCAGAAGGTTTACCAACAGGTGTTTCCAATTAAATGACAGGAATTGGGAATTGTAGCAACGTAACTGTCTGCAGTTCATGTAACATGGGGCATGGAGATGATTATCATCACATTATAGATCACATTCAGTAACGCTCGAGTTAATGGTGGAGACAGGTTGGATTGAAAGATGCCTTTTGCGATTCCAACCTACTTTTGCGATTCATAACGATCGTCAGCAGGACGATTCAATCACGGTGTGTGGTATGTTATTGGTTCAGATGCTTGGGCGAGGGCGACAGCTCAGGAGGTAAGACCGATTGTCTGGCAGTCGGAGGGTTGTCGGTTCAAACCCCGCCCTGGGCGTGTCGAAGTGTCCTTGAGCAAGACACCTAACCCCTAACTGCTCTGGCGAATGAGAGGCATCAATTGTAAAGCGCTTTGGATAAAAGCGCTATATAAATGCAGTCCATTTACCATTTACCAAATCTTCTCACAGAAACAGGAAATAATTTAACTTGAGGTTTCCTAGTAACCAGAATGACAGTTGTGGGCAACAGCACAATCTTTTTTGTGGCTTATTTCCTTCTCTTAGTGTTCCGGTTTAAATGTTTTCTCTTTGTAAAGATTAGACTGCATGAGTCAGGATTATTAACAGCGCATATATCAGGCTTATTAATGGCCCATATATGGAGAATTAAACAAAATGTACAGAATTAACATTAGAACACAGTATACTCATATATTGATCTTGATATAAGAAGTTGATGATAAGATCTTGACCATGCATGTTGATATGTGTTTGAGTGCATCAACATTTAAACCTGTATTCTGGCATGGTACCCTAGATTCACTCCAATGTAAAAGATTAAGCTCAAATCCAGGCAATGTTAACTATTCTAGTTCAGGGTCATGTGATGCATGATGTCACTTCTAGTTCAGGGTCATGTGATGCCTGAAGTGACAGTTCTAATTAGAGCCCAACCGATGCCAGATTTTTGGGTCCGATGCCGATCCCGATTTTGGAGAGTCCTAGCCCACCTATTACCGATGTTTTGACCGATATTTTGTCAAAAAGTGTAACATTTTCAAATCAATTTGAAAAACTTATATTTTATTAAAGTTTCTATATTTAAGAACATTTAACTTATAAACAAACAAATAAAAATAAACACACAAAGAACTTTTTAGATAAAAAAGTAAAAGATGATATTAAATTATATATATATATTAACACCATCTTTAAGTGTGTGAAATCAAAATAACTCCACACCTTGCTTTTACTCCTTTCTTTTCCAGCCATCTATAAAAAATGAATTTAAAAAAATCAGTTTTCCAATTTCAAACATGTATTTTTATGAATATTATTATTATTGTTGCTGTTGCTGTTATTAATTTGTTATTATTATTTCTTAGTATCTATTCTCAGTACATTAATTATATTTTCTTATTTTATTCCTACATGATCTCAAAGAGTAGCCTAAGTCTATCTAGCGAGCTTCCCTGTCCATAAGAATTAGGCGGTGAAAAAACTACAATGCGCTCTGACGCGTGACTAGATGACACACTCGCTCGCAATAACGCATTAGCTATTGACACAGCCTCATTATTTCTTATTATATATTCTCAGTAAGTTAAATGAATTATATTTTCTTATTTTATTTCTACTACATGATCTCAAAGAGTAAGAGATTATCTAGCGGAGCTAAAGAGTGAATCAAGTGTAACGTTAGATGAAATTAAATTGACTGGATGAAATACGGGAAAAAAACTACAATGCGCTTTCGTGCAGGTTGCCCGCGCTAACCCGCGCTGATTCACTTCTCCAACAGCAATCCTTCTCTCATGTTATCACGACAAAGCTAGATAACATGGCTTAAAATGATCCATGATAGAAGTGTTTTATCTGCGTTTTTACTGTCTGGTTAGCTTGCTACGATGACGCGTGACTAGATGACACACTCGCTTGCAATCACGCGTTGGCTATTTACACAGCATCATATAGTAGCTAATATCATTATCTCAGATAAGAAAACAAATGTGTGATACATTCAATCACCATTTTATTTTGGCTGGTTATTTATTTGAGAATACAGCGATGTCCTCTGGAAATGTAGATCCTACGCTGCTTATGTGCTCACTGCCACTTCAATAAGGCTTGCTAGCCAGCTAGCTTGCTAAAGTGAACCAAATATGTTAGCTAGCTCGCTCGCTTGATAATGAGGATTGATAAACATAGTGGTCGTATGAACGCAATTAATTAAAAACTTTCACTAAATATACATACCTTTATTGCGGCAATCGAATCTGTGCATACAAGTCTTGCAGTGGAGAATATTGGATGAGGCACGAGTGACAGACGTCTTATTAGAGAAGTAGCGCGTCAGGTGCTGCAGTTCACACTTGTATTAGAGCTTCCTCTACTGGATAATTCTAGTAAATAGCAATTACTACGTTCGAACAGACAAGTACACATAAATAATCATTGTTTTTCTGGTTATTATACTTATTAAAAAATCGGGGAACATCGGCGGCATAACTGCCGATCCCGATGTCGTCAAAAAAGTCAAATAATGGCCGATATATCGGCCACACCGATATATCGGTCGGGCTCTAGTTCTAATGCAGGGTGATGTGATATGGAGTGTCTTTATTCTTGTAGAGGATCATGAGATGGCGGAATTTCTTTCGCTTCAGTGGAACCACTTGCTTGCATTTGCTTGCTGAGCCTTCCATGTGTTTTTGCGTGCATCGTGCATTTTAACCTTTCCGCTGTTGCAAAAGGAATTCGTTCTTCTTTAAATGTCCTCTATTTCCATCACTGCTGTATGCAGGTTTCATACAGATATTGCTTGTATTCAAAATACGCAACATTTTCCCCCAACAAGTAGTCTCAACATGCTAAATTAGCCGTGAATGAGTGGAATTCTTGCTCTGAGGACTTTTAAACATCACCGTTCAGAAGACCTCCTCCTGTTGCATGTATGGTCTTACTGCACCTCTGAGGATGTTTATAGATGGTCCAGGGTGCCACCTGGGTTGTAAACTCTTTAGATGGGAAATATCCTCTCCCTCACAGGTGTTTTACAAAGTGTTCTCTGGGGAAACGGATAGCAGGAGGTGAAATTGTGCAAAGAGTGTGTTTTGTTTGATCGGCACAAACCAACTTGTCCCTTGTGGTTTACAGGGGTCAGATCTCGGTCCCTTACCCACCCAGCTCCTGAGGCACGGTCCCTCTGTCTTAATGCCACAGGCCGTCTTACCCCAGACTCGGAGCCTGTTTTCAGTAAGAATTCCAAAGGGTTTTGGGATGTTAGGAGTTTTTGCTTTTCATATGTATTGTTAATTTTAGTATGTATTGCTCTCCAATGCATGGAAAATGCTGTTAGATTCATATAAGGGATGCAGGACTTACAGTACCATTCAGCTGATCAGATGGAATTCTGTCTTTCTACAGTGCATAAACTTAAGAACTCTTGTCTTGCTCCAGCTCTTCACCGTGCAGGCCCCACCTGTCTGCCCTCCCACATCAGTAAGGGTGGGTGGATCCAGTGTTGGGTGGTGTATATTAAATTCAATTCACTTAGTTTGTGTAACACTTTTTACAGAGGACTGTCACAGAGACTCTGTGAAACAGTGAAACAGAAGGGAAATTGGGCAGAAACCAGGCCTGAACCCCCAAAAAGCAAGTATGGTACGATTGGGCAGTCCAAACTGGGAGAACAAGGCGAGAAATGTAAAATACTAAACTAAATTAATGAAAAAGAATCATTTGGGAACCCATGGGCCTGGTGGCGATTAATTAGTGATGAAGGTGAAGGATTTGCGGTCAGCTGTGTGTGATAAGTGCTACTCACACTGCACTAAAACGGCCTGACAGTGTTTATCAGTGTGTTTAACCAGTGAATGAGACATTGGAGGCTTTTCATCGGCGCACAGCCGCACTGAGGACGTTTTTTAATTCGGGGCAGATAAATGGCTGACCTGGGGGTCACTGCTGGGGGAGGGGGGTGGGTGTTCGGCAGCTGAATCCCCTCAGTCATCATCTACAGCCTATGGCTGAATAGGTAAACAGTGCCCACCCATGGCCAGATATGGCCAGCGCCAAGTGACAAACGACTGTCTTGTGCCGAAGGAACAAAATGTTCCTGGTATGAACGGTACTGGCTTGGACTGGGGGAAAAAAGGTCTGCCAGAACCTTCCAGACCCTGTCTGAGAGACAACAAATGTGACATACTACACTGTGGTGCGCGTGTAAGATGTATCTCTGAGAAGCCCCTCCCCATGAAGCCCCTCCCCATGTATTTATCTGCTTTATTTTGCTCCGCCCCCTCGCCCGTGCCGTGTGATGCTCTGCTGTAACTGTGTGAACCGTGGATGCTGACCGCCATTCTGTGTAGAGCCTCTGCCCAGGGAATCCATTTGGCAGCGTCTCCTTCCAGAGACCGGAATCTTCTGGTTCAAATGGCCACCCCGAGGGATGGTCTCTAAGTAGCTTAATCAAAAGGGGGGGGCGCATGTGAATCCTTACAAAAATAAAAGGAAAAGACTGGGGGTGTTGTCTGTTGTCCGCTAGTAGACTGCAGAGGTTTCTCGCACCTCGCAGCATCAGCGTCAGCTTTGAGGAGTATTTCCTGGCCGTTTTAAGGAGCAGTTTGGAAATGAACAGCAGCTGAGCCCAGTTATTCTCAGCCTGGCCAGTAGCCGGGCAGACAGGATGAAAACAGTGTTAGTCCACACTGAGAAACTGCAGACCAGTCTCCCTATCAGCCAGCCTGCCTGCTTCAGACCAGACCAGCGGTTGGCGGTAAAATTATACAGGCCGGGGGAGTACTTTTTTTAAGGAACTGCCATATTTTCCACAGTAGTATGACAGTGGTGCTAACGGCCCCATCCGTTTGGCAGCTGACCTCTGACCTCTGAGGTCCAGCACTGCCAGGCTTCAGGGTTCTGACACAGTTGGGCAGGATCTCCTCAGAATGGCTGTGGTGTGGAGTCATCCTCGCACTCCGTGAGCGTGTCGGGCCGGCCTCATCCCTCAGCCGTCTCTGCGATGCAGCGGGCTGCACGTGGTTTGGGCGGGGTGGTCACGTGACTTGCTGCAGGCATGGATGCGTGCGGCCGGCACAGGTCTACAGGGTGGTGTATAAGGCCTCTTTCCCTGCTTTGTGGGTCACTGAAACTGAGCCTTCCATGTGCGCCATAGCCGTGGAAACTGTGAGTTACAGCCACATGCCAGGTTCGTTCACCGAGGTAAAAAGGTTTGGGAGGCTATTTTTAAATGGCAGAATCGCCCGGCTCCTGCAGTTAAAACACAGAGTCATCCCAACTGCATCTGATGGCCCGCCATCCTCCTGCAGTGGCCAGGTTAGCGCCGTGGCCAGCAAACCCATTTATCACTTCGTATTTAAAGCCGTGGCTCTCTTCTTGTATGCGTTACGGTTTCAGCGCTTGTGTAGAGGATCTCTTGCCCTCAGGGACACATTTGTGAAGTCTTTTATTCTCCAGATGGCAGCTGTTCCTCAGGTGAATCAGACGAGTGGAATGTGGTTCTCATTCGCTCAAGGGCCTGTTGTGCTAACTGGAGTGATGTGACATAATTTTACCTGAGTGTCTTCCGGCAGATTCAAACGGAACGCTCTTTCCCCTTTTTTACGAATCGTGTTGTTACAATGAATTGATAACAGTGTCCGTTCTCACTAATTGAAATGGATTGACAGTCTGCCAGATTTGACCTTTTGTATTTTGATGAAGATTACCTTAGTGTATTAAAAATTAACTTGTTTCTTTTATAGATGTGGCTTTTATGTTTCAATTTATCTTGAAATTTACTTTACTTTTGTTGTGATAGTTCATGTGTTTCTTTCCCCCTTGTGGAATCATATTTCACAGTGATTGGCCGAAAGATCCACTAAGTGCTAAGAAATAGGCCTAAATGTTAAGAAATAAATCGTAATTTCTATCCGAGTACTGATTGCTACCTGCGTTATTCTGTGATGAACTTACTTTTCAAGCGTATGAACGGTTATGTTATGAGGCAGTTACAGGGTCTCCTTCCTCTTGATTTATGGGAAATGAATGCAGGAAAGAATTATGCAACTCTCCTGAAACTTGCAGGAAAAGAGACCTGGCATTCCAGCCGGGGAACTCAAACTTTTCCCAGTTCTAACCAGCACCTTTGGGGAAATGGGCATGCATGGGCAAATTCTTTAGTTCAGCATGAACATGGCTCTGATAGCATGACTTCAGTGATTTCTGTATTATGAATGAAGCGTAGCCTCTGCGGCTTCACCCTTATGCTGGGTGATAGTGGCCCTATTGGTTCCCCCGGATGTTCCTACACAGTTAAGAGAGGTGGTCAGGGCTTAAAGTTTGCAGTTATGAAACATTTTGTTTTAGGCTACGACTACAATATGGAAAAGCTGATTGCTTGTCTGAAATAATGACGGCCTGTTGCATTTCTTTGGACTCATACCACAGATGTTTGGTGACACTGAGGAATGTATGATGAATCGCTAGGTTGATACTGCAGTTTCAAGGGTTGGCTGGGTCTTTTATCACCTTTGTGCTATTACGGGAAAACAAACTGTTTTCTCCATAACTGTCAGTGCAGTACTACTTTATTGTGTCCGTTGGCTGTTTTATTGTGTCATAACTGATCTTGTAATTGGTTTCACATTTTAGATGTGCTTGATAACATTCCTTTGTCCTCACTGGTCTAATGTGTTTTTGACGAGTTCATTTAGCATGTTGTACTTTTACATGACTTAGCTTTGTACTGCTCAGGCTCTGTGGAAGCATTTTTAAGTTAATTCAATGTGGACTTTGGTGTGTGGGATTGCCATTATCCCTACATATCCCTGCATTTACCTCTGTAATACTACATTTGTCTTAAGTTCTTAATAAGGAATTCAGTTTTGCTTATGCCCTTATTTTCAGCGACAGTCAGTCATATTGTTTTACATGTGGGGAAGGGGTACCTCCTGCTTAAAAAATGAAAAAGCTAATTTCTTTAGTTAAAAAGTTATTTTCACAAATTGATTATCATGCATTAGATCATGCATATAGCCTAATGCTTAGATCAGAATTAGTGTTCAGTTTTAAGGCAAAGTGTGTTCAGTTTAGAATAGAAATTCCAGATTTGCCACACTTCTAGGATGCTGTGATGTACCACTTTACCAAGGGGTGGGCTAGAACTTGACCTTGTTTGAGAATGGTAAAAACCAGGTGTGCTTTATGTCTCCATGACTGAGCTAAAACAAAGCCGTTGTCAACTACTGCTACCTTTGTCAACTACAGCTGTCTGCTTCTACTGTCATGGTTCGCTACAGTAATATTGCCTGAAGTTACTGTTCTATGTCAGTTATAAATATACATAGAACAGCATACGGTATTCAGTGTCTCCTCCTGACTTCACCAATTCACCAATCGCGCCCACCCCTTTTCCATCTGTGCGATCAACCAATCAGGGACAAGAGTTTCTGTCTCCCTCTTAGATTCATATTCTTTAACCCCAGCAGATGCTGAGCTTCATCTTCTTAATGTTTCCTACTGCTCAAGCCAAAACATTCCAAATTTGATGCATCTTCTGAATATTTTTGCTGGCATGTGACCAAGTAATATTCTGTACTGAAATGTAGCGCCAGAAAAAGAAGCTATGTAAGTGATACAGATGTGGTATACAAGGTATTATACAGGGTATTGAATGTCTATTAATAAAATGCATATGTGTGTTAGGATAATAGCTTGAAAGAAACAATGTTGTTCCTTCCCTGTAAGCACTGGGTATCAGTTGGTTTAAGTTCATATTGGTATTTTCAGTATGGCTACATGTGTTATTCTAGGAGCAAGTTAAAATGTGTATCTAGGCTAGTAAATAACTGTCAGTCCATTGTGTAATCTTAAAATGTTATGACCTTCCTCACTAGGGGTGGGACCATTTACTCAAGTACTTGTAGCGTTTTCTTAAACATTGAGGGGAAAAAAATGCAACTGGAAAATACCAATGATTTCCGAGTTATCCTTCTATTACAAAGAAGTACCCTGTGTGCCTTTTAATTTTAATCACCAACCAATACACTATATGTGAATGGCAGGAATGTTTCTGAGGTGATGGAAGCAGTTCTGTTGGGCTTCCTCTCACTTCCTGTGGCTCACCTTCTGCAGTGAGCAGGGGGCCTGTGCTGCCGAAGAGATGTCATCAGGTGCACGTACAGCTGCGATGGTGTGGCCCAAACACCTGCCCCTCTGTGCTGCCGGGCACAGAGTTTCATGAGCCAGACACTTACAGGCTTTGTGTCAGACCCCAGCGGGTGTGGGGGGGGGAGCACATTGAATCAAAGCACTCAGTTTTCACAGATTTTAATGGGAAGCAGTAGAGTTCATTATTCTGGGTCTCCACATGTTTGTTTGGCTGATCTGGTTTAGCAGCATTGTGTACCTTTACACCTAAAAAGCTGTTGAGTCCTTGTTACATTGAGGCTTCATGTAGATTAATTTGCAGTGTGGAGACGTCTGTCCCCAGCTTGTTTTTCGTTAGTCTTGTTGTGAGATGCATCCTGCCATCAGCACAGAACATCCTTCCTCTTCCAGGAAGGGGTGAGGTGACATTCAGCACGCCCTGCTTTTCAGAATCAGGAATTAAAGGAATGGGAACAGGCCCAGATAAATATATATTGTGTTGCTTTGTATCACGCCTTTATCGCAAAGGGAGAGATACTGATGTCTGTCAAGAGCACCCGGTCCAGACAAGAGGAGCTATTAGGCCCCTCCCTTGGCGTATTTATATGAAACAAGCATCAATGCAAGTGCATAATCTAATAGCCAATCCTTACCTCAGGACGAAACGAACACACCATCCAGGTTTTAATTGCAATTATACCTGAAATACCTAGTTCTGTCATTTGATTATTCATACAAGCATACAAGTATATCAGGCCTGCCCTAGGTTAAGAGAACACACAAACCGAAGTTTGACATTGTGAAAATGCATTGTGGGCGGTGGGGGGGAGTGGGTGTAATGTGGGTAGTGGGGGTGTGTGTGGTTGTAATGTGGGTGGTGGTGGGGGGGAGTGGGTGTAACGTGGGTAGTGGGGGTGTGTGTGGTTGTAATGTGGTGGTGGTGGGGGGGGGGGAGTGGGTGTAATATGGGTGGTGGTGGGGGTTAGTGTGGGCACTAGGCCAGTGGTCTTTGAAAGTGCACACTGCGGAGACTAACAGTGGCAGCAGCTGTAAGATTAATGGGACATGCTGAGGGTCACTGTTTCACAGGCGTGTCGGAGGGTGTGGGGGTGTTCAGGAGGGCCACTGAGGATCCCCTTCCCTTTGCATAGAGGCCAGGACGGAATTGATTTCCCTCATTTTGGATTGGTGACGGATGGATGGGCTTGTGTTTCCTCTTCATGGGGCTAGAGTTGTCATTTCCTGTCATGAGGGACTCAAGCACTACCACCACCATGAATGTCTCTCATCCCTTTCAATCTGTCTCCTCTATCCCTTTGCCTCTTTGTTCTATCACCTTTGCTGTCTCTTCTATCCACTTCTCTCTCCTCTGTGGCCTTCAGCACTGTTCCGCTCTTTCCACCTGGTTTACTCGTTCCTTCAGCTGCTCTCGGATCTCGTGACATTTGTCGCATCATTAGCTTGCGCCCCCTCGCCCCCTGCAGCTGTGGTGGAATATTCATACAGTACCTCCCAAAGACAGCATTTTCCACTGACTCTCTGCCCTCGGGCACAGACTGTCCATTCACAGCATTCTAATGACCTCTGAGTAAATGATTGTGCGTGCAGGACAGCAGTGTTACTCTTTGCGCTGTTACGGCGCCCTGAGTCCGACGCGGTGCCCCGCGGCTCTGAGCTTCGGCCCTGCCCCCTGGCCCCCTGGCCCCCTGGCCCCCTGGCCCCCTCGCCCCGTCTCCCGCGCATCCTGTCACGGCCTGAGCCGGGCCAGGCAGCGGGACGGGCCTCCGTGCCGATGACGGAAATCCGGCCGTAAATCTCGGCTTGGCTCGGCTCAGCGGCGTGGGGCAGCCCGCGTGGTCCAGCTGTTGATTTATGAAGCGAGCTGGCGGTTTAGAGAAGAGCCGAGAGTGTTGATTGAAGTCAACCAGAGGAGGAACACCTGCTCTCTCTCTTACTCGGTTTCTGTCTCTCTCTCGCTCTTATTGATGGTTCTGTCTTAATTCTTCTGGTCTGTGTGCAATTATAAAGATCCCAGGAATGCTTCATTGAAACATGCAAAACAATTGCATGATGTGCTCAACTTTGTGCTCCATTGAACAGTACGCAATGCACAGTTCTCCTGTGTTTATGCTGAAAGTCTTTTCTGTATATGGTAAAAAAATGTACTAATATCATTTAATTTTGGCTCTGTTGAGTAATAGACTCAGTTTTGAGGAGTTTCATTGTCGTATCTGCTCTGGGCTGATTCAGTCTTTTCTTTGACACAGAAAGTTTTGTCCTTCACAAAAATCCTCAATGGTTACACATTCTGTGAGTGGAGAATGTAATATTTTCTGATTTCACGGTCATTGTCTCCAGTCTGCAGTTGTGTTTGCTTGTCCAGAGTTGAGGAACACGCTCTGTAAACACTGTGTGACCCCTGAAACGTCTCCTCAGGATCGCGCACAAGCGACCGGCTCGCGCCGCAGCGCCGGCTAGCGCTGCCCTTCAGATCCAACCCATGTTCAGCAGGCTGCAGGACGTGGTGTTCGCAAAGCAGGAAAACACGAGTTGCTCAACGCCATTATGTGTGCTATTTTAACCAGTCTGCTTCATGTCAACGTCTTACCAGATTTTTTGTATCGACCTTTCCTCTAACGACTCGAAAACACGATTCATCATTCAACACAACCCAAACTCTTCAGCAATAAAAATGTTAGAAAAACTAAGAATCGTTACTTGGCAGACCCATAAATTTAATACGCGTTGTTCTGTATATAGGCTCTGTTGTGCTTGGGTTCCTTACAGTGTGAAAGTTTTACAGCATGAAAATGTGGGGAAAACGGAGGCTGTTTGGAATTCCTCCTAGCTTGTTATTCTTAAGAGGGTCTTCGAAATGATGTGCCTCCGCTTTGTTATGGAGTTCAGGACCCACCTCTGACTGAGACGCTCCTCCACCTCGGGGGGTAATAACCCTCTGTGATTCTATTTTCCCATTTTATTTTCTTAAATTGTTATTTTAATTTAGTTGGGCCCCTGGGAATGCCAGGAATCTTCACGTTTACCGTCTTCGCTGGGCGGAAACCTGAGCTGGCACATTCCGAGATGGCGTGCATGTGATTCCAATTAGCGAGCGCAGCAGACACCTGATGCTTCTTCAGCGCTGCGAGTGTGCCTGCCTCACCCGTCTGGCATGCCCTGCCCGGCTCGCCCCGTCTGGCTCGCCCCGCCACTTCACGCCACCCGCAGCTCAGGACGCTTGCTGAGCATTAATCACCCGCTGTTCACCTAAATACCTGACAGGGGTCAGCGTTCTGAAGGGCCTGCTGACTGACATTCCGCACTTTCAGTGTAGAAGAGCCAGACATCAGTACACCTTGTGCCTGCGCTGAGGCTTTAACTCTGACTCTGAGGCTCTGACTCTCTGAGGCTCTGACCCTGAGGCTCTGACTCTGAGGCTCTGACTCTCTGAGGCTCTGACCCTGAGGCTCTGACTCTGAGGCTCTGACTCTGAGGCTCTGACCCTGAGGCTCTGACTCTCTGAGGCTCTGACCTGAGCTCTGACTCTGAGGCTTGACTCTCAGGCCTGACCTGAGGCTCTGACCCTGAGGCTCTGACCCTGAGGCTCTGACTCTGAGGCTCTGACTCTGACTCTGAGGCTCTGACCCTGAGGCTCTGACTCTGAGGCTCTGACTCTGAGGCTCTGACCCTGAGGCTCTGACTCTCTGAGGCTCTGACCCTGAGGCTCTGACTCTGACTCTGAGGCTCTGACTCTGAGGCTCTGACCCTGAGGCTCTGACTCTGAGGCTCTGACACTCTGAGGCTCTGACACTCTGAGGCTCTGACTCTGAGGCTCTGACTCTGAGGCTCTGACCCTGAGGCTCTGACTCTCTGAGGCTCTGACCCTGAGGCTCTGACTCTCTGAGGCTCTGACTCTCTCAGGCTCTGACCCTGAGGCTCTGACTCTGAGGCTCTGACTCTCTCAGGCTCTGACCCTGAGGCTCTGATCTGAGGCTCTGACTCTGACTCTGAGGCTCTGACTCTCTCAGGCTCTGACTCTCTCAGGCTCTGACCCTGAGGCTCTGACTCTGACTCTGAGGCTCTGACTCTGACTCTGAGGCTCGGACTCTGACTCTGAGGCTCTGACTCTCTCAGGCTCTGACCCTGAGGCTCTGACTCTGACCCTGAGGCTCTGACTCTGACTGAGGCTCTGACCTACTTGAGGCTCTGACTCTGACTCTCAGGCTCTGACTCTGAGGCTCTGACTCTGACTCTCAGGCTCTGACTCTGAGGCTCTGACTCTGAGGCTCTGACTCTGACTCTGAGGCTCGGACTCTGACTTTGAGGCTCTGACTCTGAGGCTCTGACTCTCTGAGGCTCTGACTCTGAGGCTCGGACTCTGACTTTGAGGCTCTGACTCTGAGGCTCTGACTCTCTGAGGCTCTGACTCTGACTCTGAGGCTCGGACTCTGACTTTGAGGCTCTGATGCTCTGAGGCTCTGACTGGTTATTCTAATGAAAATGCATTTGTGAGTCATGCTTTTGCTACTGACATTGAGAAGAAATGCATCTATCAGTCTTTCAGAGGTTCCCAAGGGTGCCCGGTGCGTAGTGTGAGTGGTTAACACTCATTTACTGCGTCTGTTTAGAGTCTGCCGTGCATCCCCACCAGGGCTCAACATCTGAGTGTTGTTTCACCAGAACCAGGTTTGTGAAAACACATGTGCTATCGCCGTGACTTATCACACACCATGATGGAGTGCTTCCAATTACACATGGATTCATAGGGATAAAAAAATATGCCACAGTGTGCGTGCTGGAATATCATTTGCTAGATGCTGTTCTTGGCTTTTCAAAAAAGGAATTCTTCTTGGTCCACAATTACATATTTTTCATTTATTAGGTTTTCGGTTGATTAAACGTGCTTTTCACGCAGCTTTTGGAAGACCTTTTGTGCTCCATTTTATCCCATATAGCCTAATTGTGCAAATGTGGGCTGTGCATTAGTAACTTATTTGCCTAGTTTTTCTTTTGGGGTGCGTGGAATGAACCTTTAAATTGTTTGTGTTAAACCTCAAATAATTAACATAATTTATTCCGCACAAGGGGAATTTATTAATCCTATTTTATGTTGAAATTGGCTAAATTATCAATGTTCAAATTAAATGTCTTATTTTGCTGGGGTTTTTTTTTTTTCAATTTTAAGGGAAATAAAATCAATTTTTTGTGCTGTTTAATGTCTCTAAAACTTGTGATGTCCATGCCGGGTTTTCTTAAAGTCAATTTATTGTTATTGAATTATGGATAGTCGTATGTGCATACCTCCTTGTGGGCATTTTGATAGTTGTGCAGAAATATCGCTCTGAAGGGCACCTTCACAAGGTGACATTTCACAGGAATCTTCTCTGTTTTCTTTGGTAAATCCTGGTTTTTAATGGGGGAATTAAGAGGTGCATATTTTGATATTAGTGCATGATATCAGATTACACATCACCGATATGATAAATATATATGGGTATTCTGAGCTGCCATTCCTCATCTCCCAGCAAAAAAGAACAACATCATTTGTGTGGTGCAAGAATATAATAGATGTCTAAGATTTAAATATTATTTTCATGTATTTTAATGTACCCGTCTTACAGGATTTCATATTTAATATTCACACATACATTTTGGTCTTAGGAAAGGAAATACTGCTTATCTCAGGTGGATTTAATGGGTACAACACCACAAAAAGTCATGTAGAATGTAAGTAAGCGTTAAAATATCTTTAAACATAACCAGTAGTAATCTGTATAGTGTGTTAGCCTACTATTTATATTAGTCAGTCAAACTTAAGATTTTCTAAATATCTACTGATTTTAAATGATTATTCCTAAATTTGAACTGTGAAACACAGATGTTCCACTTAATCCTACTATGCTTTTATTAAGTCCAGCTGGTAAGTATCTATTGAAATATGTGAGAGGATAACTATATTTTGATCTAACTAGCATGCAGCCAACTTGTAGTTACAGAATAAACACAAAAAATACTTTGTGTCCATGCATACTGTATTAATCAACAAAGCACAATGGGAAATTATTGCGCTGTGATCTTGCGCTATTATTATTTTAGTGACAGAAAATCACTGAGTCACGAGTAGTAGTCAGGAAAAACTTTAGGTTTTATAAGTGCCAGAAACGGTGAGTTATGACTCTCTGTAGTGTTTTTACTCTTCCCTGAGATGTGACTGCTAGCCCAGAAAATTTGCCTTTTTATCTGATAAATGACGGTGTTTGTTTTATGAGTAATCGTTTATCATATACAAATATCAAGAAATTAATCTTTTAATTTCTCTTTACTGTCCGAAAATGTAATCTAAAGTCCCCTCCTCAGCAAGGTTTTGGCACAGCTTTCAAAATGCACGCCACAAGACTGAATGTGGAGTGTGGTGTGTAGATAAGTGGGGAATAACATTTGGCACTGGCACAACAAAAGGTTAAAGATGGTGTAGTCTTTTTATAGTCTCTTTTTGATCACGAGCTTAATGGCTCTGTTGGTACGCCTGGTACCTATTGAGGTCAGTGTGGACTTTTCCCATATTTCATAATATTTCTTTATCTCTGATATTAAAAAGTTGATAAAACACGTCATCAACCCTTGAGCGAGTGCTTAATCTTTCATAGTTGCTTAAGTTTGTCTGCAAAAGATGTAACATGAAAATAAAATTAGATTTGTGGGCTGCTGGATGGCTCATTCAGTTAAGGGCCCACGCTGTGGTGCATGGATGATCCTCACAGCCTCGTATGAAATCCAGACCATGCCAGTGCTAGCTGTGGCTAGTAGCTCCATTCCCTGCAATTGGCCATTGACGCAGTTACCTATTCCAGGGAATGGGAGAGCTCAGTCGGTTAGGGATCTGCTTTCACCGCTGTGTAGTGACCCCTGCGGGTCACTCTGGCACCAGTGTGCTGCATGTAAAAGCTCTGCTCTGTGCGAGCTTAGCTGTAGTCTGCGGTGTGAAAATAAGCAGCTGGCGACGCCCTGTTTTTTTGCAGCGTGAGCACAGCTGCAGATTATTGGCCATTCCAGATTGGGGTGGGAATTGGAGATGGCAATTTTTATTTATTTATTTGTTTGTTTATGAAGGAAAAAAAATGTAGATTTGGTTGTCAGTAAAACACACTTACCCTGCGATCTGGCATCAGTGAAGGACAGTTGAAAGATTTTTGACTACCTGAGCACCGTTAATGAATAAACACGTCTATCAATGTGTCGAGAATCACGCTATAACACGTGTTTCAGTGCTCACAAGAACGTACCGTTATTTTTGTTTCATTATGCCTCTCCCTCAGACACTTTCTTCCAGTTTTCTAGTTTTGACTCAGCACGCGCGCTGAGGGGGGAGGATGTATTTCCACTTGTTTTAATTAGTCCTGTGACTTTTCTTGGCAAGAGTTTCCTCATCCATGGAGGCTACACTCTCCTCTCAGTCGCTGTTTCTCTCATCCCAACTTCACTTTCGTGCTCAGCAGGGCTGGCGTTCTGATCTCTTTGTAGGTCAGCAATGTCCAAGCAGTTGTGTAAGCCTGTTCCTGTGCTGTGATTTACTGTCCATGTTGTATTTCTCTGCATGCTCTACTTCACTTCATGTATATGTAGGTGACTGTATTGAATATAATTCTCAAAAAGTTTATTGCTATCATGGAGAATTTTATCATGATAATTATCAAGTTGTTTTATTGCTCAGTCCACAATCATGCACATGGGCTCCGTGCCTTAGCCAATCACAAGCACGGACTCCATGCCCTGCCCAATCACATGCATGGATTCCATGCCCTGCCCAATCACACACATGGACTCCATGCCTTGACCAATCACACACATGGAATCCATGCCTTGACCAATCACAATCACAACCTCTGTCTCACTCAGGCATGCAGCTGCTGGGACTCCGTGTGCTTCCCTCCCGGTTTCAGCTGGAAAGTGTCAGGAAAGTCATCACAGAAGAAAAATGATGGGGCTCATTTTGCCAGTAATTAACACACAAAATTTGTACCAATATGGAATCTGGAACACAGTTTTCCAAAAAAAGAAAGGTTTTATTTGTCCTTACACTACCTCTTGCATTCCAGTACTGGCCAGCACATTATGTGCAGGAACATCGGAAAATCACGGTCACTTTGGGTGGAGATGCTTTTCACCCTGAGCTTCGGCATTTTGCACTATGATGGGAGTCAGGATTAGAGCTTGGCTATCTGATCGAGGATCAGTGTTTGGCTCAGTGTGTATCTGGAGCCTTACATACACAAGAAGCGGTCTGTCTTGTGAAAACCTCTGTGTTCTTGCACCTCAGAATAAGCCCTAGAGAATGGAGCCATTCAGAGGTTGCACTCTGAATATGTGCTAGTTGGTAGATCCACCTGTCAGTCATGACCATGTTGAAACATTATTGGCCAGAGGCATGTCGTTGACATTGATGTTTTTGGCCCATCTAGAGGTGGTGAGAGTAAGATTAGTGTTTGCCACTCTTTCTGTCTTTAGCTCTCTCCCTCCCTCTCTCCCCCCCTTCCCCCCCTGCTGTGCGTGAGAGAGATCCCGCTCTAATTCCATGTACTACTTCTATCCCCAGGGTCAGGAGAAGGATGCGGGAAGATTATCCAGCGATTTCCGGAAAAGGACTGGGATGGCACGCCGTTCCCGCAGGGTGTGGAGATGGTGAGCGTGCAGCGACTCGGCGAGGGGGGGAGTGAATCGGCCTGGGCTGGCACTAGCATAGGAGTGGAGGTTCTGGGAAAGATGTTTTCTGCAGAGTGCATGCGCTGCAAATAAACAGGATTTGAGTACCTAAAAAAGAACCTGCTGCACACATAGAGCAGAGCTGAGCACTGGTGCACTGTGGCTGAGATCAGTAGCCAATCAATCACGCCTGAAGTCCTCTACTACTGAACTCAGCAACACATGGCTGAATTATCTAAATCTGTCATAACCTACTCCCCACAATGGGCAGTCTGCTGAGAGCTTTGATTGTGCCTGTTCCTTTGCCTGTGCATCCTGCCTGTAGGGTGATTGTACTGCATTTGTGTTGGTTACTAGTCTGGTCTATATCTTTGGAGAAGCAGAGACCCCAGAACTGAGCAGAACCGTGTGCAAGCTGGCATACCGTCATACATTTCCTCTTGCATGCTTTGACGTGTCTTCAGAAAATAGCTTCCACACCTGAATTATGAGCATTAATGGAGCACTCTTGGTTGTGTTGTCCTCAGAGGCATATGGCCATGCAGCGTAGTGGTCATATGTGTTTTCATAAGTTTTGGGGCATTAAATGCTATAAATACCTTTGGTAATATGCAGCAATTAAAAAGTTAAAAAAATTTAAAAAGTGCTCCATACCTGTATTTGGTGAGTGTTCAGAACCTGTTGGCATTTCCTGCATCAGCCAATGCAGAATGGCTGCTATCAGACACTTTGTGTAAACCCTGTACCTCCTCCCCCCAGCAGAGTCTCCATCCTGCCTGAAGCTCAGTCTCTTATCTCACTGCCGCAGGCTAGTGGCCTGTGGGCCAGATGTACATATTTGGGTTGTCTCTCTCTCTCTCTCTCTCTCTCTCTCTCTCGCTATCTACCGATCTCTGTCTGTCTTTCTCTGCCTCCCTCCCTTTCTCTGTCTGTCAAACTCCCCTCCCTCCCTCTCTCTTCCTCCGTCTCCTACACTCTCAGTGGTTCCCTCATTGCCACACAGATTATGCATAAGGCCGCAGAGAGTGCTGTTCAGTTTACAGTAGCAGTGAGGTTGGACAGCCCCCACAGGTCCCCGCCACTCTTGGCTGCATCTGGGGTCTGGTTTGTGTTCTTTATTTGTTTGTTTGTTAAATTGACATGATGTAGGACTTTGTAGGAAGCCCTCTTGTCCTGAATGTGAGCCATTAAAAACAGACAGTATCAGAGAGGAGGGAGGAGAGCTAGCTTCTCTTGAGCTGGGTGTGCTCTACACCCTCCCTTCAGCTGGCTGTGCTCCTGGTGCTCACAGCATGCGCTCAACCAGCAGCTTTTCTTCAGCTGCATCCCATGTTAAGTGAAGCCTTTCTGTTGGGCTGATTAATAGCCTGTGTGAGTAGCTTGTATATTTGCAGCAGTCTGCCACAATTCCTCGCTGACTGTGCCACACGGCCCAGGTTTCCTGCTGAGTTTTGATCTGGAAGGCAGTCTTTTTTGGCCAGATCATTCAAAAACAATGGAGCTGACTGCTCAGATAAATTGAAAACCTGTAGCCTATTACAAAATTATAGTGCAGTGTATCATAATAAAATTTCAAGGAAATTGTTTTCTTGCAGTGTAGGCAATTTGTTTTATCTGCACCAAACCCAGATACGTTTTTGGAGTAAAACTCCACAAAATATGTACTATAGTATGACCTGTAATATGAACTCGTATTACAGTTAATATTTTTTAGGTAATGGATGTGGATGTGGAAATGTCTATCACTTTTATACTGACTCATTTACCTGGAACCTGCTTAGCTGACTGTGTGCCACGCTTTCGTACAGCATCCTCACCTTTCTGTTCACTGACTGAATAAGACGTTATCACAGATTAATGCTGAGATGTTTTTGGTGGACTGTGCTGGGGAGAGGCCAGTACACTGTGAACCTCTGGCATGTTGATCGTGGGCAGGCACGTGCCTCACCAACCATGCACTAAAAAGCCACAGAGCCTATATTAATAGGCCACTAATGATAGTCTGTCTGAGGGCACTCTGGGTGAAATTGTGCTGGTTCCTTCTCATCCTCCTCCTTCCTTTGCCTGCCTGTCTCCCTTGTCCAATTTACAATGGCTGGCTTGCTAGCTGAATTTGTATCAAGGAATCAGCCAAGGAAAAAAAAAGTCACTTCAGGCAACTCCAAAGCAGCGTGGACAGCAAAGTTATGTTTTCCGAGGCTGTACATAAGCACACACTAATTTTCTAGCATTTGTTCACAATTATGGACACGACAGTCTTTTTATAGATCATGCCGGAGCTTCTTTCCACGAGTGCAGCTGTCTGAGGTTGCATGTGGCATAGGAAATAGTTCCAACCAAAAATAATAACAAATGTAGTTTTATTAAAAAAATAAATGAAAAAGAAACACAGAATTGAGTAATATACTCGCATACAACCTCTTGAGGCATAGCATCACTGTTGGAGCTGCCTTGTTAGAGTGTTAAAAGCAGCAGTTTGTCAGAAACCTTCGTAAGTATGTAAAATATCCTTCATCACACACAACAGGCTCAGTCAGCGGTGTGCATTTAAGGCACATGCCACAACAGTGTTTACCATACCAGTCACGCCTGTCACATGCATGGCTCTTATACATTATTTGCACATTTTCACTGTGTTTTGAGAGGGTAAGAAACACCACAGTAAGACAAGGTGTTAGCGGCCTTCCCCATGGCCAAAGACCGTAGCACCAGAGAGCTGTGCTGCCAGAAGACTCTGCAGCCGCAAATGAAGCGTGTAGCAGAAAGCAGAGAAACGTGTTCTAAATCTTTATCGGCCATTAAAAAAAACACATCAACGAGCGAGATCGCTCCCCTTGGAATGTCTGCACATCATAAAAAAGGCGAGTTTGATGGCCCTGCACAGTAACGGTGGTTTTGCTCAGGCTTAGCTGGAGCTAACCGGCCTGTTCCACAGATCCCTGAGCGTTCATCTCATTCTTCTACCTCCCGTGTTCAGAAAACTTCCCTATACTAGTTCTCCTGAAACTCCACACTGTTTTGCCTTTGCACATTGATCCTGCTTTAAACAGGCTGCCTCCCTTACTTCTGTTATAGTCCCTTATTGCTTAGCCCCTTTGCACAGATGCCAAATCTGGGCAATCTTTTCCCATTTAGGGGATGTTCTATTTAAGGCTTTATGACTCCAGATTTGAGTATCACAGAGACTTGGAAAAAGGCTTAAATGAAACAAGACCGTTGTACCATTTACAATACTAACTGAGAACTTTTTATGGTAACTCCAAGGGAAATTTTTGGTTGCAGGAGCGCTGAATGTGTGAGTTGTGATATCACACAATGCTGGTGTTCTGGCCACCGGGGGATTGCTTGAAGGGGTTCAAAATGGCGTGGACATGCAAGTGACGGGGGATTAACTGTAGTTATAGCAGACCCATGTAGAATTCCACAGGACTGATCACAGTGTTCTGGCAGTATTGGTCAGAGAAATTAGGAAGGTAATTTAGAACTTGCCGATGAGGTGCTCTGGGAAATTCCAGAGGAAAAAGGACATCTCACAATAGGTGCAATGGTCAGAACTGAGGGAGAAAGCGATACTCCTCACACAGAGGATTTCTGATTAGAATGATGCCAAAATTCACTGTACACTCATGTTTTCATGTTAAGAAAAAATCAGAAGGAGAAAAACAGGCTGGTATGTCATAAGTATGTAGAAGAACAAGTGAAAAAAAGAGTGAACTATAAATAGCCACCTCTGCTGAGGAGTATGAGCTCATTCCAGGAATCCCAGGTCCCAGGGGCAGAGTAAGGAATACTAAATGATGTGGGTAATGGTGCAGCGAATGGGCCTGCTGACAGATAGCCTCGCTGTTACTTTAAGGTGACCTGTAAATAAATCTCCTGATCTTCTGGGGTTTCTGTTTTCTTTTAAATCTGACTTTTCAGCCTACAGTGCATACCAAAGACTGGGGCTCAAGAAGCCTGCAACCCCAGCATCTTCTCTACATGTTGACTTTAATCTCCTAAATAGTTAGAACTCACATCTGGAGATAATAAAGGACTCTAGTGTGCCCTTGCCATTTTGTTTTTGAATATTTTTAAATATTTCCAGACATCAGTGCTTGCACGGTGACATTGGTTCTGACCTTTCTGTTTGGTGTGTGTAGCGGTTCTATTGATGGAGCCCAAGAATAACCAGATCAGCGCTCTCTGCCATGCATGCATGCTGACTCTGTAAAACGGAACACTCCGGAAAAGCAACTCATCATTCCCACTGCTCCAACATCAAAAATTCTTGGAATGGCTTCTGATAATGCTAAAGAAAAATATTAGGATATATCTCAAGTCCCGAGATAAAAGACTCAATGACTGAAGACATGTCCTCCCACATAATGATTTTTTTCTTGTCTTGAGAATTTGAGAAAAATGGGACCAGTTTGTCTGAATAAATGCAGTACGTGGCGACGGATATTCACCATATGTACAGATCTTATTTGTGTTTGTTTTGGACTCCACTGCTTCCCTGTGCCATGGCTTCCTTCATCATGTGAATTTATGACCTTAATGTCAAACGCACTGGAAACAAACTCGTGGCACATAAATGAAAATCAAATTTTCTGAACTTCTTTGATGTTCATTGACCAGTCTCTAAACAGGCTCTTTAATTTGCAACAAGCTTCCACAAGCCATGCCTAGAGAGAATGGCAACTGAACATTAACTCCCATAAGTGAAAAAGTGAAAATGCCGTTGTATACTAAGAACACCACCGTGCATAGGGAACACCACTGCGCACTGAGAACACCAGCGTGCATTCTCACGTAGATGATCTGTGAAAAAAGTCTCAGCTTTTCAAGGCACAAAGATAAAATGTGTACGGACAGTTGCCAGAAGAGATGGAACCTGCATACACTATAGATGAGTACACAGACTGCATTCTGAATTTTATTTGTGGATGTATTGGATGTGCATTCTGTCTATGGTCAGTAGAATGTTTATTCTCTCTGTGGTCATGTAGGATGTGCATTCTGTCTGTGATCTTACAGGATCTGCATTCTGTCTGGATGTATAGAATTTTCATTCTGTCTGTGATCTTACAGGATCTGCATTCTATCTGTGGATGTATAGGATTTTCATTCTGTCTCTGATCTTATAAGGTGCATATTCTGTCTGTGGATGTGCATTCTGTCTGTGGATGTATAGGATTTTCATGCTGTCTCTGATCTTATAAGGTGCATATTCTGTCTGTGGATGTGCATTCTGTCTGTGGTTGTTTCCCCAGTGCTGTGGTGAGACAGCTGTTCTGTAAATGACATTGTCACACAGTGGCCTGTATTCATTCAAAGTGTGTCTTTAACTGTGACTTCAAATTTAGACAGGTGCTTTTTTTTCTTTCACAAATACAGTTAGAAGACTTAATTTGGGTGATTCTGGGCTTGTCAAATTGTGATGGGGATGTTTTAACTGAATTAAGCTGTAGCTTATTTCAAAGTTAAGTCAAGTTTTTTATGGGAAAATATTCTGTTTTACTTTCTAACGAGGTCCAAAATACATAATTTAGTTTCCTGTGCAGTAGTGCAGTGTAATGCTGCCCCACGATAGTGCATTCAGCATGGGCTAAATCATCTGCATCATTCACTGTGAGTGAATGAGCTGTTTTTAAAGGCCGTGATGACATTAATGGGCTGAGGACCTTGGAAGGATTTTGGATTGTGGTGCAGAACTGATTGAATTCCATTGTTTGAAACTGGGTGCAGGGTTTCAGTGTCACAGAGGATTGGCTAAATGTGCAAACCTACAGGAGCTCAGCATTTCATTTGCCCTTTTCTCAGAGTACAGTATTTGATTGGCTCTTCTCCAAAATGCAGAACATTGTTGTCAGGGACTCATGTCTCTCAAGGACAGGCTACTGTTCCCAACTTAAACCCTGTACATGCAGGTCTGTGCTTCTTGAACTTCCTGCCCTGGGACCTCAGTAAAAATCTTCTTGGCTCTCTTGTTAGACTATAGACGTAAGCAAAATTAAAACATCCATTCATACCAAGTGAATGTCCATACAAATGGTACAGCTGAAAAGTTTTTGATGATAACTTAAAGCCATATGGTTACTGCTGTAAAAAATTAAATAAATAAAACATACTATGATATTTTGGCCAGACTTGGCTTAAAAATGGGGCAAAATACTACAACTGGTTTAAATTATCATCAGATTGCACAAGGCTTTACATGGTGGCTGTGGGCTTTATGATTAAGGGTTTCTACACTGTGATGTAGTGGGTGGACTTCAGGCTGTTGTGTTCAGTGTGTGAACTTTGCGCAGTTGTGTTCAGTGTGTGGACACAGCTGAGTTCAATGTATTGACTTTGCACAGTTGTGTTCAGTGTGTGGACTTTGCGCAGTTGTGTTCAGTGTGTGGACTTTTTGCAGTTGTGTTCAGTGTATGGACTGTGAGCTGTCTTGTTCAGTGCTGCTCAGGTATTTGGCCAGGTATAAAGGCAAAGCTACAAAAGCTGCACGAACTCATTCTGAAATATGAGAAGCTTGTACCCCCCCCCCCACACACACACACACTGTCCCCAAATATTTGCTGTCTGTGTCAGTTCATTAACAGAATAAATTAAGACTGCAATTATATGAACATGATTTTTAATCCATTTTATTATAAAAAGTAAAATGGGTATTATCAAAAAAGAAACAGCTTTGTAACTTTAAAACCAGGAATGCAGCTCATGAATACTGTTCTCAATAAAATAATGTTCGTTTAAAGGATGATAAATGGAACAATACTAAAATACTTGGACAGGAATTGTATTTGGACCAAATAACAATTTTTTTACTTATGGAATTTTCAGTGTGAACATGCTATATTTCAATTTTTTGGTTTGCACACGCTATGTTTTCTGATAATCTCATTCCCCAGTTGTACAAAAACAATGTGTCAATGTGTTCTCCTGAGAAAAATGCTCTCAATGTCTTCTTACCTCAAAAAGGTTTCCATAAGGAAATCATCAGTTTGCAAATTAGGTTTGAGTGACTTGAGCATGTGAACTTGGCAGTTGAGCCAAATAATTGCCTTGGATCTGTATTATTGAGAGAATGTTTGGTTGAGAAGATTCCCTCCACATCTGTCTGTCTTTGGGCTCCACAGTAACACACAGGATAACAGAACATTTTGTTTTAAGGAAGCAGAACCATGTTGGTTGTTTTGCTGCTGTTATTTTGCTTTTTTTGTTCTTGGCATATGCAAGTTGTTTGCGGTGCATTGGCAGACTATGTGAGACCCGTGTAAAAGCCATGTTTAGACCAAGGTCTGCACATGCAAACTGCGATTCACACTTTGCAAGTTATTTGTTTTAAACAGATTGATGTAACAAACTTTTTTTCCCTCACTAATACTAATCATTCCCTCACTAATCATAGCAGAATTTCCTGTGAAGATTTAAGTTTTTTTTAAAGATTTAAGTCTTCTGGGGCCCCATTTCCTACGATGAAGGAATTTGACCTCAACCAGCAAATGGTTAACTTTTGTGTCACTTCTCCTGTCTGGCACTCTGACTTTTTCAAACACCACCCCCTCCCCCCAAGTCCCTATTGTAATGTGGAATGTGGGCCGTGCTTCCGGAATGGATGGAGAGTTATTTAGAAGATTGGTAACAAGGTGCAGAGCTGTCCATGGAAAGAAGAGTGAATGTGATTGTGGGCGGGGCATGTACATCAGCACGAGTTTCAGAGTGTTAATGGGTACTCGTGCTCTGGGGACAGGAAGCTGAGTAACGGACAGAAGTGCCGGGGGAGTCTCGTTGCGCGTGCTGACCAGGGCTGACATGTCTCCCCGCACGTCTGCCCTGGGATGTTTGTAAATGGAGACAGAATCTAAAACAAAGGAGCACATTCCAGCCACTGAGATGCCTTTCAAGTCAGGCAGAATGTATTCACATTATGGTTATGCCTTTGCATGTCTGGCAGGAAGGTCCCTGTGTGAGTAATCAACACGTCTGAGTGAGGTCACAGCCCCTCAGCCGGGCTGCAAGCGCCTGGCCTGCCTGTCACAGTCAGGTCATCTGGGTGCTGATGGCTGCAGGTCCAGACAGACCCTCCCCCAGTGTCCTGAGACAAGCATGAATCTTCTGTACAAAGGACATGTGCTGTATTATTATTTTTTTTTTTACATAGTTGTGGCGTGTGACCCATTGGCTGAATGGTAAAGCAATGTCAAGCTCTCTAGCGGGTGAACCCAGTGTGTTAATATCGTCTTGCTTCTCAGTTTTAAGTCCGTTGCCCCTCTGCCATTTTACCCAACCAGCCGTCATAGCACTGTGTATTTGTGTTCTTGTGTGTGGGCAAGCATGCTCTCCTACCTGCCACACACACTTATCCCTGTGCCAGAGCTCAAGCATGTGCACTTCACGCATTGCCTGTACATACAGACCAGAGGAACGGCTGGTGTGTGACTGGGACACACTGAAAGTTCCACCGACTGAAACCTTCCCTCCCAGAGTGACGCCACAGCCAATTACGTGCCTCTCGCCTCATATGACCTCGCAACAGGATTTAAGCTAAAAGAAGATATGGTAGCACAGAAAAGCATTCTTGTGCTACTTCCCCAGAAGCTACATACAGTGTGCCTCTTGGGTGGGGTTATGGAGGGGTTTGTGTTCCTCCTGAGGCTCTAAATGTGGAGTGTTGAGTCCCAGTGTAAGTGTGAGGCTGTGAATGTTGCTGTGCAGCGTTGAGTTCCGGAGTGTTGCGGAGGCTGTGTTTCCTACTCTGTCAGGGTGAAAGCTCTATTCTGTTGATTAATATCAGGTTAATGACCCCAACCCCCCACAAACCAGAGCACTAGCAGAAGAATGCAAAGCATCCTAAATTGATGCAGGCCATCTCCAGCCTCATCGGCCTTATTAATGCGCAGTATACAGTGACCTGGTTCAAACCATCAGGCCTCTTGAGAAAGGCTTGTGGGGGGACAGAAGAGCAAAAGATGTACTCTGTGTGCATCTTATCAGAGTCTGCGCAGGGATCCCGTCTGGACAGAGCTTCTTTTAGAGCTCAGCAGGTTCCTGCTGTTGTCCAGCCTTCGATTTGTAAGTTTGAATCTGTCATTCCGATGATAAACTAAGACGCAGAGGGAAGATGTTAGCCGGAGGGTTCCTGCTTAATCTCCTCATGTTGTCCAAGAAAAGAGAAGACTTTATGTGGAACTGACCTCCATATGGAAGCTCTGCCTATATGTAAGAGAGGGGAAAAGGGCAAGCAAGATTCTCTCCAGTGATCTCCAGCAGCAGAACTGGCCTCTAACTGTAGCAGGGGAGCTATTCTGTTATTCTAGGAATCAATGTGTTCATAAACTCCTATTGACAGACATAATGACCATAATGAATCCTGATGAAGTAGCAGCTGGTGGTCATTAGCGCCTATATTCCTGCCTGCCCTTGGGCTCCAGTGAAGTGAAACGTTTGAAATGAAAGGTTCCAGCCCATACTCAGCATAGTGAGGTTTTATACCCAAGCGCAAAGCTTTCTTTAGCTCTCTAGGCAGTGATCTAGCCGGCCAGTCAGAGAGGGAGAGAGCCGGAACAGACAAAACCGCAAACAGAGAGCGGGCGCTCAGAACTTCAGCACCCTGTTATTTCCTGATATTTTTTATTTTCATATTTTGGGTGTGTAGGTCACAGCTACAAAAGGAAAAATGACTCATCATAGGCCATGTGCCAGATTCAAGGATTCAAAACAAGGCCTTTGGGACGAGGATCGAGCACGTTGACGGAGGGACGGAGATACAGGATGAGAGTCATAGTGACTGAACTGTTGCCCTCAAACTGCTCCATTAGATTGTGCAGTTTACAGTGTTAGTCATTCGCCGTCTTTATGGCTGTACCCACTGTTAGCCCTTTGTATGACTGTGCACTGGAGCAGGCGGTGAGTTCTGGTTTAAAGCTGATTTTCACACCCGCCTTTGTACCTAATGAGTTTGACAGTTTGGGGAAGTACATATCGTCTCGCCTCCAGATCTGAACTGGTGACCTGAGAGATTTGTTGTGTTCTCAGTGTTTAATCAAGGCCGAAAAAATGAATGTTCACTCAGTAACATGCTCCAAATGACATTAATTTCCATGAAGCTCAGACAAAAGGCAACTTTTCATCCCTGATGGATTTCCAGTTTGAAATATAAGAAGTGCCCACTCAATTTTTTAAATGCAATTACGGAATATGTAGCCTACCTGATCTCCCTGATATAGTTGTAACTAGGTTATTTAACAATGTCACCAAAACATTAAATAAAAAATGTAAACATTTAAGTTATACATTTATAGTGCAATTTTATCAATTTGCATCAGTTTTCTGTTAATACAGGCGCATATATGGTTTTGTGTGGATGTGTACCCTGTGTTTAAATGGGTTATCTGCTTTATGCAAAGATCTGAGTCTTTCTCCAGTCTGATGCGGTTTGCTTTTACTGCACCATGTCTGGGTTTGCTGGAGTGTGCACACTGAGGTGGGGAAGGCCTGTTGTTTCTTACAAATTGCTTTGGGTGAATGGGGACGTCTTGAGTCTGGAGTCTGGTGGCTTATTAATGGCAGTACACATGGGGTCGCGTTACCTGAGACCTCGCCAACGGAATCCCAGTGTAACTGAAATCATAGGTGCGCCCGACAGTGTGTGGTTTATTCCACTGACACTGGAATGTTGGTGTTGCGATTGTTTGCAGTTCTGCCCGTGACACGTACAGCCTGGCTGACCAAACGAGCAGGCTTTTTCATTCAGCATGCAGCGGTGGGCCTGAAGGAAACATTCCAATGGAAATGCCCCTCCTGCAGGCCCATTGTCTGGAGAGTGGATAATTCCACCAACAGACAAGCGTCACTTACTCAATGGGTCATTCACGTCCGGATTTCAACGTCAGAAACTGGGGCTTCTTGTTTGTTTTGGAGCGGCTGACTGGTGTTTCAAACTCTAAGTCCTTTCGCTCCTTCAGCCAAACAGGGATTCAATTCAGCATTTCCTTCCAGCCAGGTTAATCAGCCCATTCTTCGCCCGCTTTTATTTTATTAATCATTGAGGTGCTTTGTTTCTTCAGGTAAAAGCAGCCAGATGAAGGTCGTGCGGGTTTGTAATCAAGGAAATTGTGCAGTTCCTCAGCATCCTGTTCCCCAGTGGAAGCACCTGCCTGCAGACCATTATCACTGTGGCCACTAGGGGGTGCCAGGAACCTCACTTGAACTTTGATTGCTTGAAGGTTTAACTCCACATGAGGCATTTGACTTTTTTCACCTGATAAAAAGCACAACCTTTCCTTCTAGTAAACAAAGACTTGCATTTTTAAATCTATATTTTAATTTGAATTTCGGTTGAAATATTTGGTTATTTTTATTTTTAAAAGTTGTATTTACTGTACTTTTGTGGGGATCTCTGCTCTTGTCTGGTTATGAAGAACCTATTGCTCAATCAGCATTCAGCGGCTTCCTCTCTGAAAATAGACCGGTATACATATGATATGATATTGAGGAGACCTTTAAATGTGAGGTGTAATTTTAGAAAAGAACAATAGTGTACAGCTACTGGCAAGGGGAAGTTTAATGTCCTGAAGCAGCATTACTTTAATGCTAAGCTTGCATATGCTGAAAATGCAAATACATGTTATATGATATATAGTCATTTAATCAGTCTTATTTACGCTTATTGCATGATTAAATCTATGTATGTCTTTAGCATGTTAACTTGTTAGCGCGTGCCTCCAAATTTATTGATTGTTGTGTAACCGCAACCATCCTGTCAGTCTGCTGTTTAACTTATCAGAGTTTAATTCCTTTGAACACAGGATTTTATTTGAACTCCAGTTTTACGGTAGTTAGTAGTTGCAAATGTGAATCCTTTTCAGAGTAGTGGAATTCTGTGAAAAACAGCACATTTGAGTGTGCCCAACATGTAATCCCAACATCCTTTCCTGAATAAAGGGATTTTGGGAGAACAAAAGAAAAAACTTCCGAACATGTTTTTCACCTTAAAATGCAACCAAATAGGGTTGTTGAAACTTCTCCAGATGTCTTTGTCATGAGATTATCCCCCCCTTTTTTATTATTTAAAAAAAATAATGTTTTCCTGATATGTATCACGCACGGTTTAGATGTGGAATAATACAGCGCTGATTGTGTCTAAAGTCTGTTCCTGAAAATAAACAATAAATGAAGGTTTCCTGTTCCACACATTACATGACCAAGCCCATATCCTGGCCATAGTAAAGCTACAGGTCAACACTTTCTATGGAAATGCATGCGTGGGTTGATTGGAGAACTCATTGGAATTAGATTTGTGATGTCAGAGTTGGAGTTGGTGAGCTTGTAGGTATGTCACTGTGACTTGGAGCAGAATGGGCATTTGTGGGTTCTGTGTTGTTGATGTGTTTGGTGATGGTTGAAGTATTGATTTTGTTTTTGACTGTGCTGTATCACAGAGTACAGAATTATAGTGGTTTGGACAAAAGTGGTGAATTTGCAGTGTTTTTTTTTTAATGCCCTCAGGCTAAAAGCTCAGAATAGATTAAAGCTGTGTGGGAGGAAGAACTTTCCAGATACAAATAGCCTCTGCTATAGTATTGGTAAATTATTGATGTACAGTACCATGCCGGAATTTCATTTGAAGGAAGGCATAGAAGGTATTACATTGAGTATTTCACTGTATAGAATATAAATGGCCAATATGTGTTGCACAAAATCATGGCAATTCTGCACTTATGCTATTTGCCTAATAAAGTAGGCAAGTTGAAATATGTTGTTATACTGGAGAAATGTGTTGTGAAACTAGTTTGCAGTTTGCATTTGTGCTATAATGTAAAACAAGATGGTATGGGGGTGCAGGTGAGTTTAGGATGGGGGTGCAGGTGGGTTAGGATGGGGTGCAGGTAGTTTAGGATGGGGGTGCAGGTGGTTTAGGATGGGGGTGCAGGTGAGTTAGGATGGGGGTGCAGGTGGATTAAGATGGGGTGCAGGTGAGATTAGGATGGGGGTGCAGGTGAGATTTAGGGTGGGGTGCAGGTGGTTTAGGATGGGGGTGCAGGTGAGATTAGGATGGCGGTGCAGGTCAGTTTAGGATGGGGGTGCAGGTGAGTTTAGGATGGGGGTACAGGTGAAATTAGGATGGGGGTGCAGGTGAAATTAGGATGGGGGTGAGTGAGTTAGGATGGGGTGCAGGTGAGTTTAGGATGGGGGTGCAGGTGAGTTTGGATGGGGGTGCTAGGTGAGTTTAGGATGGGGTGCAGGTGAGTTTAGGATGGGGGTGCAGGTGAGATTGGATGGGGTGCAGGTGAGTTTAGGATGGGGTGCAGGTGAGTTTAGATGGGGTCAGGTGAAATTAGGATGTGGGTGAGGTGATAGTGAGACGTGAGGAGTGGTGTTGGTGAGCTTAGGATGGGGGTGCAGGTGAGTTTAGGATGGGGGTGGTGGTGAGTTTAGGATGGGGGTGCAGGTGAGCTTAGGATGGGGTTGCAGGTGAGTTTCGGATGAGGGTGCAGGTGAGCTTAGGATGGGGTTGCAGGTGAGTTTCGGATGAGGGTGCAGGTGAGCTTCGGATGGGCGTGCAGGTGAGTTTAGGATGGGGGTGAATGTGACTTTAGGATGGGGATGAAGGTGAGTTTTAGATGTCTGTGGTCCTGCTCAGGGACATGCTGTATGTGTGTTTATGCTGATCAGTGAGACGCGGTGAGGAAGTGCCCCGTTTCCTCCTGTTCTGAGAATAGAGCCTCAGGACGGTGCTCCGCACCTGTGGGCTGCCCCTCGGCCCTGTTACCTTTCACCCTGATAAACTTTCCCCCCGACAGCTACCCACGGGGGGCCTCGGACCCCCACCCCCTTTCTTTAAACTCATTGTCTGGCTTTCCTGGAAGACAGAAGTTGGAGATGGAGACAGCGATAGAGATCATTTGGGGATATGCTGCTTTCCTTGTCCAGTTTGTGATTCACTAGCCTGCACTGTTCAGCCTGTGATTCGCTAGCCGGCTCTATGCTCTATGCTGGGGCACAGCTAATTGTCATTTCAGGAAGGAGGGTGCTGAACTTGCCCATGCTCCTCCCCTTTCCTGTTTCTGCCCCCTGCCTCATCAGCCACTACTACACACTGCATTATAATGTGTGTGAAATGATGCCAAGAGGAAACCACGAGGGAAACATCTGGGCCAATCAGCAACATCGTTAAACTTACAGAACTGATTTATATGAATTTCAAGATAACAATTACAGATCAGGGTTATGCAACGGCTTTGACGTCTTATTTTTTGGGGGGGGTCTTTGATGTTTTTGTTCTTATAAACTCATTAATTCTGTGTAAATGGCATGCCACAGCTGGGCATGTGACACGTGGCTTTCTTCAAGTCCTGCTGTCTGCGTTTGAACTGCAGCATGAAGAAGCTGCAGTGTCCCAGCCCTGTTTGTTTAAAGCCAACCAAGACGAAGAGATGCCTGCTGAACACAAGGCCCTCAGTGGTGTAGAAGATGTTGAGGTGGGCCTAAGCTGAGCAGTGCTGTAATCAGTGCTCAGGGAGACTGAGCTCAGCAGTGCAGCTGTAGGCACCTCCCTCGTGTTTTCCATACTTTTGCTTACATTTGCCTTCTGATTGAGCAGTCATTCGCCGCTCTCCTCGTTGGGCAGTGTTGTGTATTCCTTGTCAATATGTATGCATTGCCCACACATTTGTAATGTACATTTTAGCAGCACAATAGCATAATTCTGCTCTGTGTGCCTCAGAGCATGGCCTAGGTGATGTTCTCTGATGCCCCAACCCCCTCCTCTATCTGCACTGGACCATTGCACCTGCCCCTCTTTCTATGCATTGGAGCATTCTGTTCATGGCATACATCCCATTGTGTGCACACAAATACAGAGCCCTCAGGTGACAGCACAGTTCCCTATTTCATTCCAGTGGGGAGCATCTAAGTTAATGCAGGCTGGATGGTGTACTTAGCACCCTGCATCACATGACTACCGGGTGGCAGTGTGGTGGGGCTGCAATGTGGGCCTAGGCTCTGTTACCCTGACAGCACAAATGCTAGAGCTGCCGGGCATTCCGTTGTCACTTGACTGCAACCTAATATCAAACCGACGGACTCCTCACAGCGATCCTCTGTGTGTGTGTGTGTGTGTGCGTGCATGTATGTGTTCGTGTGCGAGTGCGTGTGTGTGTGTGCATGGGGTTGTGAGAGAGAGAGAATATGAATATCCCTACATGGGCCTGTCCAACATGGATGACTATATCTGGGAACCAAAATGAAGGCTGATTGGACTCAAACAGCATGCTTTCTGGCCTATTTTTTAAACAGTTTTTCCACACTATATTAGTGGGTTTGTGTTGTGTAACCACACTTAAAACCTGTGTTCCCAAAAGCCCTTCAAGCAAATTTCTTACTGTGGATGTGGGCAACTATTTCTGATTAAGAACAGCAAACCATCTGTGGAGACTCATGGTTTTCTTATTTGGCTTAACATGTCCTGTTCTGTTCTTAAACTACAGTTCTCTTCCTCTGAACTCATGACTCATGCCCTACTGAGTGGTCATATATAGCCAGACAGTGCCTTCAGAGTTATGTAAGAGACTTTACCCTGGCTGACTGGAGGATGAAGAGTGAATGGACTTTCATGTGAATGATCTGTGAAGCTAGAAGGATAAGCAGTCTGTAATGTTAGTGGCATGGGTGACCTGTGACCTCTTTAGTCTTGGAGCTGTCAAGGGTACATTAAGGTAAGGGTAACATTGATTCCAGACATGCCGTGTTTCAGTGAATGGCCAGCGAAATGATTGTTGTTGTCTGATCAGTTCTGAGAACAGTACTCACTTATTTGGTGACATAGACCAAATAATTTCAAGTTTCTTTGGTGTTTAGATCCTTATATAAATTACTAGAGACATCATAGAGACCCTTCTCTATTTCATGTATTAGCCTCTCTTCGTCCATGTTCATAATATCACTTGACCATGAACAGAAGTTCTTCCACCAATAGCAGCACTTTAGAGGCGGGGTACACCAGCGAAATGTCATTGAAATGGTTGCATCATTCAGTCTTTTGCTCAGTTGCATTGGATTTGGTGTTCCTGATTGCAGTGTCTCTGACTGCAGTGTGTCACTGCAGTGTGCGTCTCTGACTGTAATGTCTGTCTCTGACTGTAGTGTGTGTGTCTGGCTGTAATGTGTGTCTCTTTGCAGTTCTGCCAGCCTGGAGGGTGGAAGCTATCTCGAGAGAGGAAGCAGCCCTCCTTCTTCACCGTGGTGCTGACCGACATCGACTCTGACCGCCACTACTGCTCCTGCCTCACCTTTTATGAAGCAGAGATCAACCTGCAGGTACGCTCCCTTCCAAAAATCAGCCTGCAGGTACGCTCCCTTCCAAAAATCAGCCTGCAGGTATGCACCCCAAAATCCTGCAGTAGCTCCTTCAAAATCAGCCTGCAGGTACGCTCCCTTCCAAAAATCAGCCTGCAGGTACGCTCCCTTCCAAAAATCAGCCTGCAGGTATGCTCCCTTCCAAAAATCAGCCTGCAGGTATGCTCCCTTCCAAAAATCAGCCTGCAGGTACGCTCCCTTCCAAAAATCTACCTGCAGGTACGCTCCCTTCCAAAAATCAGCCTGCAGGTATGCACCCCTCCAAAAATCAGCCTGCAGGTACGCACCCCTCCAAAAATCAACCTGCAGGTACGCACCCTTCCAAAAATCAGCCTGCAGGTACGCACCCCTCCAAAAATCAGCCTGCAGGTACGCACCCCTCCAAAAATCAACCTGCAGGTACGCACCCTTCCAAAAATCAGCCTGCAGGTACGCACCCCTCCAAAAATCAGCCTGCAGGTACGCACCCTGATCACTGATGTTCTTACAAAAAGTTCTCAATGGGATCTTAACGGGTGAAGAAATTCCATGGGGATGCTGGGTACCTCATCCGGTCAAAGCGTCCTTCTCATTCTGCCACATGGATGAGCCCCGTGGTCTGGGATCGAATACCGGGCATGCCTGTGCCCGCTGTGGCTGGTAACCCCACAGGGCGCCATGTAATTGCTGGTTGCTTTGTCGAGGGTTATGGAGGGTTCACTAGGCAGGGTTCAATGCATCATCATTGTTCACTAGCGACCCCAGCTGGTGGATGGAGCACCCGCAGGTCCCCTTGTTGAGCTGCACGTAAAGTGTCTTCCTCCAATGTAGTGTGATAAGTGGCGCTTGGGCACTGCATGCTTCGGAGGAGAGCACGTCCTTTTCTGTGCTCTCTGAAATCTCTTTATAAATTAATAATTAATTCCAGAAGAACTCTTTGATTTCATTTGCCTCATTTATTACAACTTTTTTTAAGCCCTTCCTTATGTGAGTGTTCTGTTTTGTTTTCATTCCTGTTTTTGTTCGTTACTTTTTTGTTTTTGGAACTATTTTTTGTTTTTATGTTAAGTGTGCCACGTGCGCTAAGTGTTCCCACCTTAAGCATGAAGTTAACAGCATTCCAGATCAGAGCTTGGAATGCTTTTGGAGCACTTTGTGGTTAGAAACAAGATTGTCCTTGTGGACAAATATTTAGTTGCTCCAGCATGCTGGCTGCACAAACAGGCTCGGCTGAAATGTTTTATCAGTATTTTTGTGCATTTTGAGAACAAAAGCGTTTGTTTAGAATGTGATGGTTAAACGGATGCCCAGGGACACGCAAACACATACACACACATACACACACCCTTTACAGATCATCTCAGCTCCTTAGGCCAATTTTATAATTTTGAAATTTGAAACATTTTACTTTTCTGAATTGCAGTTGTCCGTTATGCTGCTGTAGTGACAGGCTAGTAGCCCTGCAGCTGAGCCTCCCACACTTCTGCAGCGCACTTCCCCTACAGGCCATGCAGTGTACTGCAGGGATGGGGTGGGGGGGGGGTGACTCTCTGACCGCATGTGGACGCCTGTGCCTGGGTGGAGCTCAGGCAGCAGTAATCTGAGGGTCTCTACCCCTGGCAAGGCAAAGCAGAGCCCCCTGCTCTAGTCTTCGGTTCAACGGAATATCCCAGACTCAAACCTGTGACCTCACGGCCCAGCCTGTGCTCATAGTCAGCATTTTACTGTATGCAGTCAGACACTCAGGAGCCTAAATACATGTGAATATCTTAAGAATTTCTGAAACTCCAGTGTGACTCATAAGAAGTGCTTATTGTGCTCTGCCCTTTGTTCCCCTTAGATTTTGTGGAATATTACTGGGTACTCTTCCACCAGCGACAGGTCCCATTATTTAGAATAGTTGTGTGGTTTCTGGCAGTAAGATGTATTTAATGACACAATGCATTTCATTGTGGTGAGTCACAGTCCCCCCAGCAGCGTGATAACAGGGCTGTTTTCAGTTAACCCTGGAATGTAAACAAGTTTACAGTACTTTATGGTTTGAGAGCATCTGAAACTCACCAGTGACATTAAACATCCTTCTTAATGGAACGCAAACTAATGGTGGCTGTGTTTTCCGAAGCTCATTTAGGATGCCAGTCACCGCACAGCCATGTCGCTAGGCTGCTGAGCTGTACTCATGTGGCAGAGGGCCCCTGGATTTGAACAAACAGAGCAGCAGATGCTCTGATGCGTTACCATGGTGTCTGGTAGCATCTGCAGCACCAGCCCTGTCCCATCTATTTCAGTGGTGCTGGTCTCTGTGTCTCAAAGTCTCAGTCTCTCAATGCTCCTAGTCTCAGTGTCTCCATGCTGCTGTTCTCAGTGTCTCAGTGCTGCTGGTCTTAGTGTCTCAGTGCTGCTGGACTCAGAGTATCAGTGCTGCTGGTTTCAGTGTCTCAGAGTCTTAGTGCTGCTGGTTTAGGTGTCAGTGCTGCTGGTCTCAGTGCTGCTGGACTCACTGTCTCAGAGTCTCAGTGCTGCTGGTTTCAGTGTCTCCGAGTCTCAGTGCTGCTGGTCTCCATGTCTCAGAGTCTCAGTGCTGCTGGTTTAAGTGTCTCAGAGTCTCAGTGCTGCTGGTTTAAGTGTCTCAGAGTGTCAGTGCTGCTGGTCTCCGTGTGTCAGAGTCTCAGTGCTGTTGGCTACTTCCTCTGTCTTCCTATCCCTGCTCTTCGCCCCTCTGTAAAATTTGGTTAGCCGTTATGTTCTATTATAATCTTGTCACAGCAAGCACAGACTTCTGAGGGGACCAGCTGGTCTATTTTTGTTAGAATTCAATCTCTGACACAGTTTTGCAGGAAATTCAATAATAAGAAAAAATTTAAAAATGTGTTTTGCTAAACATGAATTAACGTTTTGAAACATTCAGCTCTACACACTTGACTGGTGTCAAAGGTCAGCCTTGAGGTTACAATAACATCCCCAACCAGCCAGAGATCACTCTCTGACCACTTAACAAAAGAAATGAGGTTCACTTCTGGAATTTAATATGGCAACACTTTTCACATTCTGCTCATAGACTGGCGCCACACATAATTTGTAATCTGTCTTGATTTTTCCCCCCTACCTACAGTATTGCCTCTAGTAATATGTCACATTCCAGTTACCCATAGTGATTATGCATAATAATAAATAGAATAGAATGGAAATACTGTATAACAATCACTGTTTAAAGGAAACAGTTAGTTGAAGGTGAAATAATAAATCTCTCTATGGGTTTTAAAGAATAACTTATCCATTTTAGAATGTGTACCAGAATTGCAAAAATAAAATGCTTACTCGCTGTGAAAGTGCGTATGTACCAATGCAACGCAGAATGTGGAAGCTCTTAAGAATTTTCCAGAACACTTCCAGAAGGTTTCATGTGCTCAAGTGAAACTTGATAATTGCAGTGACGCTTCCCTGGGCACTGTTACATGTGTTGTCTCCTGTCTCAATGCTTTCCTCATGTAAGACAGTATATTTTCAGACATAATCGAGGAGAATGAAGGCGCCATCACATCACGTCACAACGCTGGGCATCACTCCCCTTCGCTTCCCCTTTGTTGTGGCTTTTGTTGTGGTTTTCTTTCTTTAAAAGTGAAAGCAGTCACGGTCAGCAGTAATCTGCATAGCTGGATCTGATCACTTGAATTCTTCTGAATTACACATGATTAAGGAGTGATTTACAGGAGATATCTATGATTTATGCGTATACTTCCCCCACTGGCAGGGCTCTTCTGGGAAATGGTCAGAAATTAACCCCATTCCTACTTATTTATCTGCCCTTCATTTTCTGATGGGAAGAGTCCAGTTGAAATGGAAAATGTTTCCCACGTTTGCGAGACTTGTTTCAGATGGCCATGTGCTTGTTTATTTTGTTGTCAAGATGATGTTTTCTGAACTCAGGGCATCTGATAAGACTCCCCTCCAGAATTTTGAATATGATATCCCTAATTACCCTCATAAATCTGTGCCTGCCTAATGACGGCGCAGAGAGGGGGTTCTGCTGCACCCGTGGTAGGGCTCTTTGATGCCTCCACAAAGGGGGATTTCTGCAGAGGTTTTTTATTTGAACTCTGTGCGTCCCAGCATGGCATCTCTTGGATTTCCCAACATACTGTATGATGTAAAGATGCAAAGCGAGTATGAACAAGGCAGGAGGGGGCGCAGCCTCACGGAGGGGGGACGTGAACATGCTGGCTTAACGTCATTATGGACATTTCCAGAATTCCTTTTGATGTCTTTCTCATGCGAGACCAAGAAACTAATGGTTTATTCTGCGATGAGCGAAACTGTGCCAAACTGAGATCTGTATAAAGAAAAAGAGAAAATAAATTATTTTTATTTAAAAAAAGGAACGAAGATACAGCCTGCCCTTCTTTCATATTTTTTTATTTTATTCAGCAGGGGGGAATTGGAGTGAAAGCAGCACAGAGTAGGGATCATAGCACAGAAGGTGTCGTCATGGGGGGATCAAACCCCCAGCCTCAAGGGGGTCCCTTATATGGGTTGACATTCTGCCCCCCTATGCACTGCACCAAACGCCTTGCCTTTATTTCCTGTTTTTACCTCCGCCTAGGAGGTTATGTAGTGACATCTATCCATCCGTCTATCTGTTTGTCCGGCTGTCCATGATAGACATATCCCGAAAACTATTGGCCAGATTGCCATGAGATTTTCTGTGCACATTCATGTTGATATGAGGAAGAATCCTATTGATTATGGTAACTCCTGGCCTTTCCTCTAGTGCCGTCGTGAGACCAAACTTTCAATTTGTGATCAGCATATGTTAAAAAGTAATGGCTGGATTGCCATGAAATTTGCTGTAGACATTGATTTTCCCCATTTTGTGCCTTGGCGGAGGTCTGAACTCTGCTGAATGCATCGTTTCTAGATGTTTTGCTAGTAGTTCCACATTTCATTAGTGTTTGCAAAAGAAGTACCATGAGTAGGTTTAAATTTCCACCAGTGGGATAACAGCAGCTGGAATTTTCCAATGTTCATCTCAAGACCTCTTAAAATGTCCTACTTCTGACTAAATAAATTCATAAATATCCCATTCCTAAATAACTAAATAACTGTCCAATTCATAAATAATCCTGTATGGATTATTTAATACTGTTGACTTTTGGATGATTAGAGTTTCTGCTGAATGAAATCAAGCTGCTGTGGTGATGTCACTTACTGTTTTTGTTCAGCTTACTTTCCGTAGTTTTAAATGGGTTTGTAGGCCTAATTGTAACTGTTTTTTAGCAACTCTGTTGTGGGCTGTTAAAATTCTGGTTTCTTATTAAATTCTCAGAAATATATATTGTATATATTAATATATAAGATTATACAAGAATTTTACTGGTGTCTTTTGTTTCCTGATGTAAAATGTCTTATACTCTCACAAAGCTATTCTCCCTTCAAAAATATCACTTTAATAATAATAATAGTAATAATAATATTAATATTAATAATAGTAATATTACACTGCTGTTTCCTGGACCAATGCTTCTGTCTTTCAGGGATCAAAGAGTGTGGAGATGGATGGAGAGGAAGAGGAGGATGAAGAAGAGAGTGGATTAATTCAGCCAGCTGAAGTTTTCACTCCCAAAAGTCTTGTTCTGGTGTCGCGGCTGGATTTCCCAGAAATCTTCCGGGTATCAAAAAACTTGATTGAAAAAATTTGATTGAACCGTGAACCATTTCATAGAACTTTGTGACTGATTCAGATTGAATATGTGACTGTACTTTGTGACTGATTCAGATTGAATATGTGACTATTCTGTATGACTTGTTCTGATTGAATATGTGACTACAGTGAATGGTAACACATTAGAATGTGCTGCAGTGATAAATGCTTCGTAAATGATTAGTTCTTGCTCTTTATTTCTAAATAGTGTCCAACTATGCAAGAGGTAGCTTACTGACCTTTTTTTTCATTGAATATATTGCTCCCCTGACACTATTATTCTTTGTTCATTTATTGCATTGTACTTAGATAACCCACCTGCATTTGTTTGGTGGGTTAGGACTGCAATTCTTGGACTCTTTCACTGTAGTATAGAAATGCTGTGATTGGCATCCTGGAAAATGTAGTTCTTGGGTCATAAATCCTCCAGATAACCAGACCTTATCTTCCGAATAGGAAGAGTCACTTTCCTGTATCAGCTCAGTATGATACTGTTGGCATGGACTGATTGATCCATTATAACATTTCTGCATCTCTGAAGGAACTTAGCAGGAGCAGTGTGAGATTTGCTGGGCTGCGTAGCTCACAGCTTGGTTAATCATGGAGAATAGTAGAGCAAAGCTCTCATGGACAGATATACATTAACAGCGTTAATGGGAACCAAAGTTTAACTATTGCAATATAACACCTCAAAAGATCCATTCAGATTCTCCTTCTTTGTGTTTGGCAGTAGAGTGTTTTAAGTCTTCTTTTCCAGATTTATGAGGTTATGCACATGGAGTTGCCACGTGCTTTTCAGATTTCTTCAATAGAGTCCCAAAAGACCTGTCATTAAACTCCTAACCATGTTCCTCCTTTCACCAGTGATAAAGGCCAGAGTAATTTTAGCAGGTTTTGTTTTTGGGTTTATTTTAGTAGGGTTTCCACAGTGATTTATAGATGCTCTGTCTAGCTGTAGCCTTTCCTTGGCTCCCAAAAGTAATGCAATTCATCTGCTTAATTATGTAATCATGTAATCGATAATATATTTGCCTTAAATGTATGGAAGGTTGTGAAGCTTTTATCTGTATGCAGTGAACATGTGTGGTGTGTGTGTGTGTGTGTGTGTGCATATATCATCCTTGCATTGTATGGGGGCATATGCCATCGTTTTCGATGGTGTGGTTCTAGTGTCTGTGAATGGTGTGCTTGATGAGTGTTCCTTCTGCAGGAGTCATGTTGTGCGATGGGTGTGCGATATATGGTAGTGGTGTGTGTGAGATGGTGTGTATGTTCGGCTGGAGTTATGTGGTAGTAGTGGGTGATGGGTGTGTTTGGTGTGCAGTATGTGTGTGTGATGTGTATATGTGCTGTGTATTGTTAGTGTTCGTATGGTAGTGTGTGTTCTGTAGATTGTATCATGGTGTGTATTGTTAGTGTTTGTATGGTAGTGTGTGTTCTGTAGATTGTATCATGGTGTGTATTGTTAGTGTTTGTATGGTAGTAGTGTGTGTTCTGTAGTATGTATCATGGTGTGTATTGTTAGTGTTCGTATGGTAGTAGTGTGTGTGTTCTTCAGTTTTTATCATAGTGTGACAGATCTGTCTGCTGTGTGTCTCTCAGGGCTGCCTGGGCCTGATCTACACCGTCTACATTGACAGTCTGAGTTTCCCGCTGGAGGGTCTGGTGGCCAGCCTCTTCACGTGCCTGGTGCCACTGGCTGGGGGGTCCCAGGTGAGGCAGCATTAAAACAAACAATTCCTAAAATACCGGGGGTCTGTGAGGGGGCTCCCTGTCCGGCTGCCCACCAGAGACCGATGGAATTCCACGCCAGCCCTGCGCCAGGGTCACCTGGGGTTAATTTGACACTTGGATTTGTTACTCCAAAAACAGGACACGCCGGGCACCCATAAATCAGCACAATGACATCGCTCCTCTCCTTCTATGTTTTCCAGAATTGCCATACATTACCATCAAAACCGCTCTATAGCACAAAACTATAGTCTTGAGTCTAGTCTTGACAGGAAATGTTTCACTGGTCTCATTTTTTTCTTTTGTAATAACTGTTTAGTCATTTCTCTCTCTGTGTATAAATTCAACATATATGTACGTATGATGGAACATTTGTTTCCCTGCTGAAGCCAAGTGATATTATTTAAAAGACTGGGTTGAAGTTAAGATACAGGACATGATGAGGATATAGTGGTCACTATAGCACTGTTTTTCACCAGAATGCAGTGTAGTCTAAAGATTAGTGGAGACATCATCAAAGAGTATCCACACTGATATTTTCCCAACTGGGAGATGAGAATCTATGAAAAAAAATGCAACAAAGTGTCTGTTTTCTGAAATTTGCTTGTTTTTGCCCAGAATTTTTCCATACTTTTCGCTTATAAAAATGAGAACATTTTTACATCCTTGAAAGCCCGTACAATAATTCCATCAGAGAAAATCAAAACTTTGACTATTGTGTAATTTACTGTAGAATTGCCCAATTTCACTGTTCCAGCATTTGTTCCAGCCATACTAAGCATAATGTGCTGATCAAAGGGAATGTGAAATATAAAACTACAAAAATTAGGGTTTTCTTCATCTCACCCCCCATTATTCTTTTATCTGTCCATCAATCAGTAGATCTCTGGTCCAGCACAGTACCACAGTCTGCATCAATATATGGAGTGTGTCTGAAATGGGCAACTCTTGCTGTTTGTGTTTTCTTGCATGCAGACTGAATTTTCACAAACTGCACTTTGTACTTCCCAGAATAACAAGGAGCCGTGGTGTGCCCTGTCTGAAGGACCCCACTCAGTGTGAAGGTTAAAATAATTCCATCTGATGCCAGCTTTGTTTTGCACTGCATGCTGGGATATTTAAGTTATGTCAACATCCCAAGTGCCTTTCAGGGTGGCCTAAGTCAAAGGGCCAACTTCAAAAGCCACTTCAGTCCCGCAGTCCTACGGTCCAGTTCGTTCAAAGCCCTCTGGAGTGTATGTAATTCATTTGGTGACATTTCCCCAGATAAGGCCATCCTTATGCTCCTATTTTCAGTTGCATTCTCTTTTGCATTAAAGTAGATGGTCATATTTTGGTATGCACTATTAATTTGATTGTACAGCCCCTGTGTGGTGATCAAGCCTTTCAGTGCCCTTCACTTAAATGTAGAGAAACGTATAATAATAATAATTATTAAAAATAATGTAATTTCATAGACATCAGAAAACACACTTAGTCCAGCAAGTGTGTGTTCTGATGTCTGTGAAATTACATTATTGAATCTATGGTCCTCAAGTGATGATGACATCCTGACTAATTCCACAGAGTGAAGGACAGACCACATTTTGGGTCTCTGGCTGGGGCCTGTCACTCTGTGGGACAGTACTGTGACCTGGCCATTCTCTTTTACTCTTCCAGAAGCTGTTTTCTTTGGGAGCTGGAGACCGGCAGCTGATCCAGACCCCTCTGAACAACAATCTGCCCGTCACAGGGAAGAGTGTAGCTCTGCTCTTTCAGCAGCTTGGTAGGTGCTAATGCTTTTACACAGTATACCCAACCATCAGCGGTGCTGTACAGTATCCCCAGGCATTACCTGTGCTACACAGTAACCCCAACCATTAGCGCTATTACACAGTAACCCCACCCATTAGCAGTGCTACACAGTAACCCCACCCATTAGCGCTATTACACAGTAACCCCAACCATTAGCGCTAATACACAGTAACCCCACCCACTAGTACTGCTACAGAGTAACCCCACCCATTAGCACTGCTACACAGTAACCCCAACCATTAGCGCTGCTACACAGTAACCCCGCCTGTTAGTACTGCTACACAGTAACCCCACCCTTACTGCTGTACCTGAATCATTGCTTTGAGGTTTGCATCTCTAACATCACGTTCCACGGCTGATTTGCATTTGCAGCAAGCATGCTAATCCAGGAGGTGGAACCATTTAATGGGCTCATTCTAGAACATCAGCAAATATGTGGCTAGGATCCTTGCATAGGTTTGTTTGAGTAAGTAGCTAAGAGAAGTTCAGACAAAAACGCTTCCCATGGTTAGTGATGATCCTGGACAAGTGCAGCTCACAGATTTGTAAATCACTTTTTTTGCCACTCGAATTTGTGGACAGTTGCAGGTAAATCATATGATGCAGATTGTCTTGGCTTCTTGACTGTGTCCTGATGTTGTTCGTTGTCTATTGCACAAAGCAACACAATTCATACTGTGATAATTAGTAAAGTAGTAAAGTAATCTACAATTACAATTTTAATTGTGAGTATCTCAAATCATTCCAAACAATTATTGTAAATAGGATTTGTAAATTTTTCTATAAAATATTATGAAAGACTATGAAATTGTGTCATTTGTATTTAATCTCAATTAATTGAATTTCAATTAATTAATATTTTAGTATTTTGTGCAAGGTATCTTTGGCAAATCATTTTTTAAGTCTGTCAGCGGGAAAAGAACTGGCAAACTATTTAATCATATCATTCATAATTTGTATTAAGTTTCCACGTCCTTTTAATTTATTCACTTCAAAAGGAGCAGGAAAATGGATGCCTCAAAGCGCATGGACATAGAGCTGTAATAGTGATATAAAAATCACTCCGAAGCCAAATCTCACTGCAAGTGATTGTCTGATTTAAAACTTGGCCTAAGCTGTATAGAGAAACTTTGCAGGATTTAAGATCAAATAACGTACTTTTACTCAGATGATGTAAGAGGGTAATTAACTGTACACGTGTTCTCCCTCTGCAGCCCCTACACATTCCACTCTGCTGTTTACCCTGAGACCCTGGGCTTTCTTTCGGCCGTCTCTGAACTGTTGGCGCACACTTATTGCCTGGTGCTTTTTAGCCCTGTGGCACAGAAGAGGTTTTATACACATGCAACACTGGCTGAGCATTCTCACAGACAGATTGCCGTCCGTACAGAATTGCATCATAGAATTAAATGATAATCTGGTGGGAGTGATGGATATGTCCTGGGTGTTTTTATCTACAGATTCAGTCAATGTCAAAACCCATCCCTCTGCTTGACAGATTATTAAAATCATCTAGGGAACTCACATAGAAGCATTCACTGCTCACCCACTTAAAGTATGGAAAGCATGATACGCTCGCATTCCATGTGTACAATCTTCTGTCCAAATACTGAAATGCCACCATACTAAAACATTGTCATATTGAAGTGTTTCCAAACTTAAATTATTCCATCCTGAAGCACCTCCATACTGAACGCATCCATTCTGAAATGCCTCTGGACTGAAATGCCTCTCTGCTGAAACAGCCATGCTTAAAAGACTCCATACTGAAACATCTCCATACTGAAATGCTTCCATACTGAAACGCCTTCTTGTTGAAATGCTTCCTTGCTGAAATGCCTCTGGACTGAAATGCCTCTCTGCTGAAACAGCCATGCTTAAAAGATCCCATACTGAAACATCTCTATACTGAAATGCTTCCATACTGAAACGCCTTCTTGCTGAAATGCGTCCATACTCGCGCTTTGATTAATGATTAAGAGGCCTTTAATTTTTTGTGCTATAATTTCCAAAGTAAATAAGTGGCATGAAATAAGCGGCATTACCAGTTATTTGGTGCACAGACCTCTCTGAGCACCATAGCAACTTTAAGTATTTGATATCAAAACATGTTTGATGGGTTTGTTTGAACAGCGACACAATTCCTTGAAGAATGTCATCTGAATGGAATGCTGTTTATTTTATTTTGTTCTCAATATTTCACGGCATACTTTGTGGTAATCCCTTTAATCGGAAATCTTCTCTTATTTTGAGAGACGATGTTATCCTAGATGTAGAATTTAATTTATGGTGGATTAATCAATTTAGGGATTGCAAGGCGCCGATCAGTTCAGAGGGTTACTTTAGCATGCAAGGCAGCCTTAGCGCCACTCAGCTCAGGACAGCGCAGCGTAGAGCCCAGTTTCTGAAGCATCCCCGCCTCACGGCTGCAGCCACAGAAGGTTCCAGTGTCAGGCCTTCTTTCAGTCAGTCCTCTGCTCTTCACTTTCCTCCCCAGTGAGAGTTACTGTAGAAACCTTCCAGATGGCTGCTCGGTTGGACCACTGTGGCAGACTTGTGTTCTGATCAGATGCTGCTCCTTTAGGGCAGGTTACAGCTGGCAGTGGTTCAGGCTAATTAAAGCGCTGCATGAAACCAGCCCCAGAGCAATGCTGCGAGCACGACGGTCCTCCTCTAAGCCTGTTACACAATCCAGGCTGCTTGTAAGTGATGATATGGTGGACAATGTGATTCTAGTTAGTGGGCGTCATGGACCTGGCATCCCAGCCATGTGTTCATCGTCCCTACGGTGGGCCAGTCCCGACCCTGGGCCTGCTCCAGCATGAGCTAATATAAGTGTCAGGGCATAGTCCCCCTGGTGATTTACAGTCTCCCATGCTCTGTTGTTCTTTCTGCCCTCATGAACAACAGATTTATCAAAGAATGCTACATACATACATCATGCGTCTGGTTTTGAAAAATAAAAAAACAAAAAAAAGTTCTGTCAGAAAGCCAGGTTTCCGAAATAAAGTGCGCTTCCACCCAAACGCATATTAAACTTCAGCAAAGCTGTCATGGGATAAGTCGTGACTATGTACGTATTTATTTCATTTCTCTGAGAAATTTAATTTTAGAATATTGCGAGGCGGGGGCCCGTGGTGCTGGCTTTAGCTGCGTATGATGCAGTGCTCACAGAATGCAGGACAGCGGAGTGTCTCTGCGAGGCCGAGCGCGCAGCGGAGGAGCGCTCTCTCTGTGGCCTGACTCATTACCGCGCTCCCTGCCATTCAGTGGGCTTTTTTGTGCTCGCGCTCAATTAATGTAGAGCAGTTTGTTGCACCCATTTGTCTAACTTACGAGTCCTCAGACCTTGGCCTGGGGTCAGATCTGGCCCATTTGACTAATTGGCCAAATAATTAAAACGAAAATACTTTTAATTCATGTTTAATTTCACATACTGGGTGGAAGATATATGACTTCAGCCAAGATGGCAGAGGAATTATTATTGGTTTATCTTATTTACACTTTAGTAAAGGCAAAATTCAGTTGGTAATGCTCTGAATTAGTGTTTTTAATACTTTAGTTGTCTTTTGTGTTTTCATTTCATTTTTTTTTTTAACAAAAATGTGAAGTTATATATTTCAGCCTCTCCTTTCCAGAATAAGTGACAAATCCAATGTACTTATACAAGTTTGTATTTTTGGGGGCCTGGAGCTGGGGTTGTGTTTGTCTCTGTGTGGCTCACCACAGAATCAGGCTCTCTTTACTCCCTTATCAGTTGCAGTTTGGAAGAAACCCCTGCCAAAGGCACCTTAGGATCTGCGACCACCTCTTCTGTGCGGTGGGCCCTTTGTAGCACCACCCACTCATGAATATTTAATGAGCAGTGGCCTGTCACATGAAGCCGTGACTTGACATACTGAAACAGCATCCCTGGTATCATGCCTGCAGAGTACCTGATTGGGAAAGGTGACTGGTCACTGCAGAAATAATTTCTACGCAGGAGCAGGAAGCACATTCCGCCCAGGGGAACAGGAAGAGCTGTAATCAACAGTCCAGTTTGGTGTTGGCTCATTTCTGCCATTGTCTTTTTCTGACTCTTTTATTTTGAGCCGGGGAATGTGCTGGTGTTTCCACAGATAAGTAAACACCTCAAGGTTACAAAACAAATGTGTGAGATAGTCTGGACACATCACCATGAGCCATCAGGGTGGTGTGTGTATCACTGGTGCTGCAGCTTTCGGGTATCACCACTGCTGTATTCCGCATGGATTTTTTAAAATTAATTACAAATTATGGAAATGGAAGATTTTCAGTTCTAGTATCCGAAAAGAATTTGAATAAAAACAGTTGTCCGACAGTTAACAACAGGGAAATCACAAAAGGTCTGTGCATGCTTCAGTGCGGAAGGTCTGAGCTTAGACCAAGCTTTTCCCCTCCTCCTGCCCTGGAAATGGAGATGGGCCATCAACAGGAAGGACGATGTGTATTCCCATTTCTGCATTCCTGTTTATGGCTTAATTTCCCCCCCTGGGTAGACGGAAAGGAACCTCCTGGTTAGTAACGGCACAGATATTTCTGTCTGCATTTCTCTGTCTCTGTATCTGTGTAATGTGTGATTAATTGGTGCAATTGCTGTGTGATAGTAAACAAAAACAGGAAATGTAAACTGCCCCTGTCTAGACTGTCATGTTGGTATTTGCAATTTTTCATTGTATTTTGCCAAAGGAAATGGTCCTATGCACTGTTTTGAGAGACATATTTCTTTTTAATTGCTGTATAATTCCTGTGGCCCTTGACAGTGTGGTGTTAATGCAGTGTATGTAAGTCGTAGTGCTCATGTTTGCACTTTTTGGCAGACTCCAATGTGCTTTTTTAGGAGAGTTTTGATAATATTATCTGAGCACTATGCCGTAAGCTAAGCAGGGTCTTGTCAGTTAAATGTGCCGTGGGCCCAGAGAGTGCAGGCAGCACACAGCAGCGTGGCTGTTTGCAAAGGATTGGGAGTCAAGAATATGTTGTTGATACTTTTACTTTTATTGACAACATATTCACACTTAATGAATTCCTACACAAATTTTCTGAATTATTCTAATTAAATTACAAACAGAATATATTTGATGTTTGAGTGGGGTTGCATAGGCTCCATACTTACTGTAGGCTCAGTGCTACAACTTTCCCATATCTGAGACAGTGCTCCACAGCCACATGGTTAGAGAGGTTATGTGTGCTGGAGAACTATTTTAACACTAAAGTACTTGGGCAAAAAATTACCATACCTCCCGATTACTGACTGTGTGCCAACCTATCTATCAGTCAACTTCTGCTTCTAACCCTTTGATAAGCATTTCAATTATTCCAAACTGGGCTGAGCTATTAAGAGGTTTATAACAATGTGACATAGCACACAGTACTTTTATTTCGAACTTCTGCACTTTAAATTACTTAATCTATGTATGTTACCTTCTTTATGGCAGTTGTAGCTAAAATCTGATTGTCCATTGGATACTTACTGTATGATCCAAAAAATTACACTTCATCATCTCCCATCAGTGTTGAAGTGGTTACAGGCTGTCAGCTACAATTATTATAGATCTTTCTTGAAAATAGTATATTCAGGTGAATTTATTTATAAATGTTTGGCTTAATTTCAGTTTGAGCCATCTGGTCATTTTGTTTCACTGCAAAGCAAACTGTATTTTGGGTGAATTTATTTTCTGTTATTGGTGTGCAAATGTATTATGAAAAGGGCATTTTATAACATACATTTATAATAATAGCTGTTGTTGGCCAACAAATACATAATTAATAATTTGCAATGTTCTTTTGTGGTTTGTTCCTGCTCGTAGGGATCCAGAACGTGCTGAGTTTGTTCTGCGCAGTTCTGACGGAGCATAAGGTTCTGTTCCACTCCATCAGCTACCAGCGCCTGGGGGATGCCTGCCGTGCTCTGGAGGCCCTCATGTTCCCTCTCAAATACAGGTGAGGGTCCCGCTCAATCACAGGTGAGCACTGCATTCCTGTGCAGAAGTGCCGGACACGCACGTGGGACTTCGCTTTCACCTTCATTTCTAAGGTCACGTATATCTGCTTTCTTGGTTCAAGTTTCTCCGCAACTTCTGGAATCAATTAAAATATGTTTCAGCTCCGGTTTGCCTCTTACAGGCCATTCTAAATTT